>NC_052308.1:52486800-52788492 GCF_016432855.1 Salvelinus namaycush | reverse complement strand
CCTTGAATTCTAAATAAATCACAGACACCATCATACCTCCTCCTCCGTGCTTCACGATGGGAACCACACTTGAAGAGATTATCCTTTCACCTACCCTGCATCTCAAAAAGACATGGCGGTTGGAACCAGAAATCTCAAATTTGGACTCATCAGACCAAAGGACAGATTTCCACTGGTCTAATGTCCATTGCTTGTGTTCCTTGGCCCATGCAAGTCTCTTCTTATCATTGGTGTCCTTTAGTAGTGGTTTCTTTGCAGCATTTTTACCATGAAGTCCTGATTCACGCAGTCTCCTCTGAATAGTTGATGTTGAGATGTGTCTGTGATTCTGTGAAGCATTTATTTGGGCTGCAATTTCTGAGGCTGGTAACTAATGAACTTATCCTCTGCAGCAGAGGTAACTCTGGGCCTTCCTTTCCTTTGGCGATCCTCATGATGCCAGTTTCGAAGGAAATTCAACAAATTAACTTTTAAGAAGGCACACCTGCTAATTGAAATGCATTCAGGATAACGTACATTTTGGTCATTAATTTAGCAAGAGCAACTTACGGTCAGTGCATTCAATGTTGCATTAAATGTACACTTACTAAGAGACTTGAACACATGAAGATATGAAAACTCTTTAAATATAATTTATTGCACATTTAAAGATAACATAAAGTGGCACAATACCCATTTCAATACAATCCTGATACACATACAAAAAAGAGAAAACAAAATAAATATCGTTTACAAAATCTTCTGATATAGTCCGTTTCAAACAATGAAAATGTTTCAGGAATAGTAAACCAGAAATTGCATAGGTTTATGAAACATACACAAGCTCCAATTTTGGACAGTGAGTCAAATCAAGAATCTAGACCTTGGCTTGAAATTAAACAATTCATTTATTGTCCACTTTTTCATCCAATAGATTTGAAAGAAGAATAAACATTGTGGTCTATATTTCATGTGGGGCACCATCGCAAGATTAGAATCCATTCCAATGCTGGACATGTGGTACAATGGCCTGAAGTTCTATTTATCAATGCACCAACAGGTTCAAATGTCCAATTGAAAGTATAAAGAAGCCTATGCATTATTACGCATCATTTTGGGTCTAAGAAAATGGCAAATTTAGAAATGTAGGAGATAAAAAAATAAAAAAAAATAACATGATAAGTCAGTCATTCATTCATGTTAGAGATATTAACACCTACATCACTACCAATTTTTAATACTTACACTACCGTTCAAAAGTTTAGGGTCACTTAGAAATGTCCTTGTTTTCCATGAAAACATACATTAAATGAGTTGCAAAATGAATAGGATATATAGTCAAGACGTTGACAAGGGTAGAAATAATCATTTTTAATTGAAATAATAACTGTGTCTTTCAAACTTTGCTTTCATCAAAGAATCCTCCATTTGCAGTAATTATAGCCTTGCAGACCTTTGGCATTGTAGTTGTCAAATTGTTGAGGAGATTTCACCCCATGCTTCCTGAAGCACCTCCCACAAGTTGGATCGGCTTGATGGGCACTTCTTACGTACCATACGGTCAAGCTGCTCCCACAACAGCTCAATAGGGTTGAGATCCGGTGACTACAATGCAGTGGCCAGCACAGACAGAATACCAGCTGACTGCTTCTTCCCTAAATAGTTATTGTATAGCTTGGAGCTGTGCTTTGGATCGTTGTCCTGTTGGAAGAGGAAATTGCCTCCAATTAAGTGCCGTCCACAGGGTATGGCATGGCGTTGCAAAATGGAGTGATAGCCTTCCTTCTTCAAGATCCCTTTTACCCTGTACAAATCTCCCACTTTACCACCACCAAAGCACACCCAGACCATCACATTGCCTCCTCCCATGCTTGACAGATGGCGTCAAGCACTCATCCAGCATCTTTTCATTTTTTTGGCGTCTCACGAATGTTCTTCTTTGTGATCTGAACACCTCAAACTTAGATTCGTCTGACCATAACTCTTTTTTCCAATATTTCTGTGTTCAGTGTCTGTGTTCTTTTGCCCATTTTAATCTTTTATTTTTATTGGCCAGTCTGAGATATGGCTTTTTCTTTGCAACTTTCCTAGAAGGCAAGCATCCCGGAGTCACCTCTTCACTGTTGACGTTGAGACTGCTGTTTTGCGGGTACTATTTAATGAAGCTTCCAGTTGAGGACTTGTGAGGCGTCTGTTTCTCAAACTAGACACTAATGTACTTGTTCTGTTGCTCAGTTGTGCACCGAGGCCTCCCACTCCTCTTTCTATTCTGGTTAGAGACAATTTGCGCTGTTCTGTGAAGGGAGTAGTACACAGCGTTGTACAAGATCTTCAGTTTCTTGGCAATTTCTTGCATGGAATAGCCTTCATTTCTCAGAACAAGAATAGACTGATGAGTTTCAGAAGAAAGTTATTTGGTTCTGGCCATTTTGAGCTGTAATCGAACCCACAAATGCTGATGCTCCAGATACTCAACTAGTCTAAAGAAGGCCAGTTGTATTGCTTCTTTAATCAGGACAATAGTTTCCAGCTGTGCTAACATAATTGCAAAATGGTTTTCTAATGATCAATAAGCCTTTTAAAATGATAAACTTGGATTAGCTAACATAACGTGGCATTGGAACACAGCAGTGGTGGTTGCTGATAATGGGCCTCTGTACGCCTATGTAGATATTCCATAAAAAATATGCCGTTTCCAGCTACAATAGTCATTTACAACATTATCAATGTCTGCACTGTATTTCTGATCAATTTGATGTTATTTTAATGACAAAAAAGTGCTTTTCTTTCAAAAACAAGGACATTTCTATGTGACCCCAAACTATTGAACGGTAGTGTACATTTAATGTTTCCAAATTGACACACAAGCCCTAGGCACTTACGCAGATCTAAAACTATAAAGATAGGTATAAGAAATATGGCGAAAAGTCCACCCAGCCCATTAGAGGACAAGGTAAAGCAATTGCCATATTGCTTAAATCTATCTGATTCTTTCAGATCTACAGGAGTGCCTATGGAGTAAGGGCTAGGGGCCCTGTTCAAATTATTTTCTTGTTTCCTTGAGTGAAGCACAGATCAGACTGGATAGGTGTTAGCAAGGTTACTACTTTCAACAATCCCACCAATTCTGATCTGTGATTATGTCAACGGAGATAGGAAGGACTTATTCATTTCTGAAGTATTTGTACAGGGCCTCAACTTAGTGCACTCACATGACGCATCTAGACCACATACATCGAATGTATGAAGTGGACAGTTCATCATAGCTTCAACTGGTAGGTTACTACAGCTGCTACTCTGGGACCAAACAACTCATACACAACCAAACAGCAGTGAATGCAATCAAGATTGGCTTTTTGGAAAGGGACGATACAAAATGGAATCATACAAGGCCTTTTGACATTGATGAATCAATACAAAAGCTGGATATCCGTTGATGGCGCAAAGATTTGGAAGATTATGCTCCCCTAAAGTCATCTCTCATCATAAACCTTCATGCAAAAGTAAACACGCATGATATGGGACCTGTTCTTCAAGGTACAGCTCAAATACAGAGTAGCTAATGGTAAGATAATCCTTATTTTATGAAACACAACAGCATGCTAAATAGCTCTAGAATTAGCTAAAGTAAAAAATTATTAAAATCCTCGCCGTATAGTTTTGTCGACTTGCTTACATACTGTGTCGGGATGGAAGATAATCAGTTTTAAAATCATAGGCCGAACAGGGCAATGTGCTGTTTACTTAGTCTGTTTCACTGGGAGCAATAGACTAGATGCAGGGGTATTCAACTCCTACGATACGAGGTCCGGAGCCTGCTGATTTTCTGTTCTACCTGACAATTAATTACACCCACCTGGAGTCCCAGGTCTAAATTAGTGCCTGATTAGAGGTGAACAATGAAAAAACGCAGTGGAACTGGCTTTGAGGTCCAGATTTGAGTTTGAGGGGACTAGAGTATATTGGGCCGATTGGTTGCCCTTGGAACAACAGTGAGTTCAGGAGTAACAAAAGTACACTATATACATGGACAGAAGTACAAATATATATATACAGTACCAGTCACAAGTTTGGACACACCTACTCATTCAAGTGTTTTTTACATTGTAGAGTAATAGTGAAGACATCAAAAATATGAAATAACATATGGAATCATGTAGTAACCAAAAAAAGTGTTAAATCAAAATATATTTTTATATTTTAAATTCTTTAAAGTAGCCACCCTTTGTGTGCCTCGACAGCTTTGCACACTCTTGGCATTCTCTCAACCAGCTTCATAGGTAGTCCCCTGGAATGCATTTCAATCAACAGGTGGGCCTTTTTAAAAGATCATTTGTAGAATATCTTTCCTTCTTAATGCGTTTGAGCCAATCAGTTGGGTTGTGACAAGGTAGGTGTGGTATGCAGAAGATAGGCCTATTTGGGAAAGACCAAGTCCATATTATGGCAAGAACAGCTCAAATGACAGTCCATCATTACTTTAAGACATGAAGGTCAGTCAAAACGGAACTTTGAAAGTTTCTTCAAGTGCAGTTGCAAAAACCATCAAGCTCGATGATGAAACTGGCTCTCATGAGTACCACCACAGGAAAGGAAGACCCAGAGTTACCTCTGCTGCAGAGGATAAGTTCATTAGAGTTACCCAACCTCAGAAATTGTAGCCTAAATAAATGCTTCACAGAGTTCAAGTAACAGACACATCTCAATATCAACTGTTCAGAGGAGTGCGTGAATCAGGCCTTCATGGTCGAATTGCTACAACGAAACCACTACTAAAGGACACCAATAAGAACAAGAGACTTGATTGGGCCAAGAAACACGAGCAATGGACATCAGAGCAGTGGAAATCTTTCCTTTGGTCTTATGAGTCCAAATGAGATTTTTGGTTCCAACCGCCATGTCTTCGTGAGACGTAGAGTAGTTAAACGGATGAACTCCGCATGTGTGGTCCCCACCATGAAGCATGGAGGAGGAGGTGTGATGGTGCTTTGCTGGTGACACGGTCTGTGATTTACTTATAATTCAAGGCACACTTAACCAGCATGGCTACCACAGCATTGAGCAGCGATACGGCATCCCACCTGGAACTATCATTTGTTTTTCAACAGGACAATGACCCAAAACACACCCCCAGGCTGTGTAAGGGCTAGTTGACCAAGGAGTAGAGTGATGATGCTGCATCAGATGACCTGACCTCCACAATCACCCTACCTCAACCCAATTGAGATGGTTTGGGATGAGTTGGACCGTAGAGTGAAGGAAAATGTGGGAACTCCTTCAAGATTGTTGGAAAAGCATTATTCATGAAACTGGTTGAGAGAATGCCAAGAGTGTGCAAAGCTGTCATCAAGGCAAAGGGTGCCTACTTTGAAGAATCTAAAATATATTTAGATTTGTTTAACACTTTTTTGGTTACTACATGATTCCATATGTTTTATTTCATAGTTGTGATGCCTTCACTATTATTCTACAATGTAGAAAATAGTAAAAACAAAGCAAAACCCTTGAATGAGTAGGTGTGTCCAAACTTTTGACTGGTACTGTATATATGGCTTTCATTGGCACACAATGCAGTTGGCTTTCAGGCCCACTGCAATCAGTTAAACTGGACAATGCAATCAGTAGCCATTTCACATAAGACCAAGTGTGGACCAATGCAACCTGGACTCAATCTGAGACGTTCCAACTAGTATGATATGTTACCTTTCGTATGGTACGTATTCATTTGTGGCTTTCCATCATCAATTTCGTATGTTACGAATTGCAATTCACATGATATGTTACTAATTGCAATTCGTACAATATATACTGTATATGTTACAAAATTTCAAAACATATGTTAAGTTTTCCAATTTGTTGTTGCTAATGTTAGCTTGGCCAGGGTTAAGGTCAGTGAAAGTGAAAGTGTTAGCTAAAATGCTAAGTAGTTGCAAAGTAGCTGAAAAGTAGTAAGTAGTTGCAAAGTTGGTAATTAGCTGAATTGCTCTAATTATCTGTGATGAGATTTGAACGCAACCTTTGGGTTGCTAGACTTTCGTGTTATACACCCATCCACCACAACAAATACCCTAGCTTCTGTGTTATATAACTATACCAAACATATCATAGTAATTTGATTGTTCCAGATTTACATTTACTATATTACGTCTCATCTATGAGACCAGGTTGACCAATTCAGTTTCTTCTTTTGAGGTCCTTTGGTTGTGTCTTTTAGCAGTAGAGGTTTAGGATTGTGAAATTTTGGTAACTTCTCCAAAAGTCACAGGTTTTCCAGAATCCCCGGTTTCAATATTCCCAAAATCAGGAGGTAATAAATCAGGAAATCTGGAATCCTTTAACCAGGATTTCTGGAAAACCTGGGAATTTTGGGAAAGTGACCGGAATTCTGCAAAGTTAAGCTCCCCTCTCTTTCTAGTTATAGACCTTTCTCCATCGAGCCGTCTAAATAACACTTTTCAACAGTGTCTCCCAAGAATGTGTCGCCCAAGTCACACAACATTCCAGTTAAATCATGTACATGTTGGAAAACACCAAAAGCTACTCACTGCAAACCAGATGTTTCATGAAAACACAAGGGATTGGATTCAAGCAAAGGAAAGAAAGAAATGACACAAACTGGCACAAAATACAGAGCAAAGTTATTATAGTAAACTAAAACACACAAACTATTTAGTAAACAAATAAAATAATTAACAAACTCGTTTGAAAAACAAGCTATACTGAAACTATTATATTTGACTCCAAAACAAACTCAAATAAAATCCATAATGATTGTTGTTCAATTTTAGTTTTTTGGGGGGCAAAAAGTAAATGGGGTTTTCAAGCTTCTGAAAATGGCAGGTCACATTGAGATTTAAATGATCAGTGTTGCCTTCGATGATAAAAGGTTTTCTTTATGTCGAAATAAACATGTATCTAACCCCCATATCACACACTGACAAACTATACAATTATAATATTATGTGTGTACACATTGTACAATCAATTAGTGAGAGCCTCAAATATAACACAGTGGTTCCAAAATTATTGGCACCTTTGATAATGAGCAAAAATTTGAATGTATGCCCCCTTCAAGAAGTTGAAGTGATATTAGTTTATATCCTTCCTTTATATCCTTGCCAATGGACTGCCCTCTTCAATTGACATGACAATAAAGCTCTTTGGCCACACATACCAGAGGTGGGTTTGGCGTCAAAATTAGAATGCAGGAGCAGAAAAGAACCCCATACCTACTGTAAAACACGGTGGAGGATTTTTGATATTACGGGACTATTTTGCTTCCACTGGCCCTGGGGCCTTTGTTAAAGGGATATTTCAAAATTTTGGCAATGAGGCCCTTTATCTACTTCCATTTTTATGTCTCTCCCAGACATAAAAATGGTATCCACGAGACAATAACCCCATGCGGCAGGTAGCGGTTAAGAGCATTGGGCCAGTAACCGAAAGGTCGTTGGTTCGAATCCCTGAGCCGACTAGGTGAAAAATATGTTGATGTGCCCTTGAGCAAGGCACTTAACCCTAATTATTCCTGTAAGTCACATTGGACAAGAGCATCTGCTAAATGACTAAAATGTATATGTAAAGTCTCCAGACATGAAATCCATTGAAAACCTGTGGTTTGAATTGAAGAGGGCATTAAATAGAATTCTGTATGGAGGAATGGTGTAAGATCAAATGGTCTAAGATCCCTCCTTATCTGTTCTCCAACTCATAAAACATTTTAGAAAAAGGCTCAGAGGCATTATCGTTGCAAGGTGGGGCATTGAAATGTATTGAAAATGGGTGTCAATCATTTTGACCCCTACCTTTTTTAAGATTTTTGGTTATTACTTGTTAAACTAAATCTTTCTCTGAGCAATTGTATAAGTATAAATACAGTATCCCTTTTGTTGTTGTTGTTGTTGCATACAATAAAGCTCAGTATTTGAATTATTTATTTAATGCAGTCATTTTTTCTCATCAACTTCAAGGGTGTTAATAATTTCAGGCCCCACTGTAAATCACTACAAATTGGTTCCTGTTTCAGTCATGTCTTTGGTGACGTTCGCGTGGATCAAACAAAAACACTCTAGTGATTGGTTAACAATATAGCCGCCCACAATGCAGGTGATGGCTGCAGGATGAAACTTGCACTAGACTGCAGTCAGAACTTCATGACCTTTGATCACATGATTTTTGTAAAGTTCATGAAGTCGAGATGTAGTAACATTCGTATGCCCAGAATTGAACACACCTTGAAAGGCGGTGACCAACGATAGTCACCAACTTGACAAAAATTATCTGCTCGAACGTACCCATTGAGCTGAGCAAGATGCAAGACTTTGCTTTCACACAGTCACACAGAGTATCTGCGCATGTGCACAGGTGCGCTTCACACTGCTACATGGTAGCTACTGGACCAAAACAGCTGAGAAGTTTAGCCTCAAGCTTCAATGCTCCATGTTTTTGCGGAAATTGGCCATGGTTGGGTAGGTTGTTTTCTAAATGTAATCCTTACAGTTACTAAACTCAGCAAAAAAAGAAACGTCCTCTCACTGTCAACTGTGTTTATTTTCAGCAAACTTAACGTGTAAAGACTGAACAAGTTCCACAGACATGTGACTAACAGAAATATAATAATGTGCCCCTGACCAAGGGGGTCAAATTCAAAAGTAACAGTCAGTATCTGGTGTGGCCACCAGCTGCATTAAGTACTGCAGTGCATCTCCTACTCATGGACTGCACCAGATTTGCCAGTTCTTGCTGTGAGATGTTACCCAACTCTTCCACCAAGGCACCTGCAAGTTCCCGGACATTTCTGGGGGGAATGGTCCTAGCCCTCACCCTCCAATCCAACAGGTCCCAGACGTGCTCAATGGGATTGAGATCCGACCGAGCTCTTCGCTGGCCATGGCAGAACACTGCCATTCCTGTCTTGCAGGAAATCAGTCATACTGCTTGTTCTGTGCGTGGTGGCATTGTCATGCTGGAGTGTCATGTCAGGATGAGCCTGCAGGAAGGGTACTACATGAGGGAGGAGGATGTCTTCCCTGTAACGCACAGTGTTGAGATTGCCTGCAATGACAACAAGCTCAGTCCGACGATGCTGTGAAACACCGCCCTAGACCATGACGGACCCTCCACCTCCAAATCGATCCCACTCCAGAGTACAGGCCTCGGTGTAACGCTCATTCCGTCGACGATAAACGCTAATCCGACCAACACCTCTGGTGAGACAAAACCGCGACTCGTCAGTGAAGAGCACTTTTTGCCAGTGCTGTCTGGTCCAGCAACGGTGGGTTTGTGCTCATAGGCGACGTTGTTGCCGGTGATGTCTGGTGAGGACCTGCCTTACAACAGGCCTACAAGCCCTCAGTCCAGCCTCTCTCAGCCTATTGCGGAAAGTCTGAGCACTGATGGAGGGATTGTGTGTTCCTGGTGTAACTCGGGCAGTGGTTGTTGCCATCCTCTACCTGTCCCGCAGGTGTGATGTTCGGATGTACCGATCCTGTGCAGGTGTTGTTACACGTGGTCTGCCACTGCAAGGACGATCATCTGTCCGCCCTGTCTCCCTGTAGCGCTGTCTTAGGCATCTCACAGTACGGACATTGCAATTTATTGCCCTGGCCACATCTGCAGTCCTCATGCCTCCTTGCAGCATGCCTAAGGTACGTTCACATAGATGAGCAGGGACCCTGGGCATCTTTCTTTTGGTGTTTTTCAGAGTCAGTAGAAAGGTTTCTTTCGTGTCCGAAGTTCTCATAACTGTGACCTTAATTGCCTACCGTCTGTAAGCTGTTAGTGTCTTAACGACCGTTCCACAGGTACATGTTCATTAATTGTTTATTGAACAAGCATGGGAAACAGTGTTTAAACCCTTTGCAATGAAGATTTGTGAAGTTATTTGGATTTGTACTAATTATCTTTGAAAGACAGGGTCCTGAAAAAGGGACACTTATTTTTTTGCTGAGTTTAGTTACCTGTCCAAAATTATAAATCAGTAACGTAACTTTTGGATTACCCCAAACTCAGTAATGTAATCTGATTACTTTAAGAGCCATTAGAAGAAAACTAAAGGGATCCACCAAATGCGTTTGGTGTGTCATCATAGTGGACTCTGGCTTGTGGTCAGACTCAGTCAGATGGAACAAACTTAAACCTGCGGCTTTTTTCAATGCTGAATTGAATGACAATGTGTATTTTTTCACAAACATCCTTTCTGAATTTAAAAGTATTCCAAGAAGTAATCATCTAGTTTTTCAAAAGTAGCTAATCTGATTACAAAAATGTTGCTGGTAATGTAACTGATTAGTTCATTTTTTGTAATCAGATTACATAAACCCGTAACTGATAACATGTAATCAGTTACTCCCCAACCCTTAAATTGACCCACTACTGAGTCTACCTTTAAACCTATGACCATCACCTGAGCAGTACTGCGCTGGACTGGTTCCACATCCACCATAGTGGCTAGAAGCGTGCTGGAAAGGACAATGTGAAAAAGAAATATCCAAAGCCAGCACAGTACAGTTAGAAGCAGTACAGTTTGGGTCAGCACAATAGTGTGAAAAGTGTTTAAATTCACCACCCGTCATTCTGCCTATGAAAGATTGTAGTAGTTGAAGGATTGCCTATAAAGGATTGTTGTAATATTAAGATTTGTAAGGGATTAAGACATGCAAAGATTGTAGTGCCAGATTTGGTTCACAAAGATTAAACTAATTGTGCATGAATGCTATCCTTCATATCCGATTGGCTCAAAGCTTTACTTAAATTTTCATGTTTTTATCATAAATGTATTGTTCATTCCCATAAACCCCCTAAATAGGAATGCATTTAAGAATTTAAGTTTTGGGTCCAAATGATTGTACAACTGAGCCCCAATAATCTCAGGGTGATTGCACCAAAACACAGGGCTGTGTTCAATAGGTACCAAACAGAATAAAACGGACTGAAACAGGCAGGGACAATGTGGCCATTTTTTACCAGAGTGAGTCTGTATTAACACGGAGTATCCTTGACGTCACTTCTATGGGTATAATATAAAGCTGTCTTCCAAATGGTTTCGCGTGAAACTGTCTGGGAGCTTTACAATTGACAGTTTTATTGACATGGACACAGGAAGAAAGTAGCATCCGTAAAAAACAACAAAAAAGAAGAAAAACAAAGGAAAACCTTTAAAAAACATTTGTTTTGGAGACACCTGATGACCTGGAGTAAGCAGCACTTGAGAATACTGGAGAGATATAGAGAGGAGGAAATGGGAAGAGAGAGATAGATAAACAACGAGATAGAGGGACAGACAGAGCGAAACACACACACACACAGAGGCTGAGTCCTAAATGGCACCGTATTCCCTACTAGTGTACTAGTGTACCAGAGCCCTAGTGTACTACTTTTGACGAGGGTCTACAGGGCTCTGATCAGGAGTAGTGCGCTGTATAAGGAATAGGGTGCCATTTGGCTCACACAAGAGAGAGGGACAATAGACAGATGGCACCTACAGTATGCCACGTTGGCAGTGCTCTGCAAAAGAGGAGGTGGAGAGGTCAGATGCTGTGGCGCTATGGCTGCATCTAGATTCTCCAAACTCATAGATTTCAACAATGGGGGAGACTTCCTCTAGTCTAGCCAATGCTTGACAGGTAGTGCACACTCTGGGAGAAGTGTGAAGGAATCCGGACAGAGCCTTTGAGAAGAAGGGTACTAGGACAGAGAGGGAGGGTCAAAACAATGGTCATCTCATTATCCTCCGTCCTCCCTTTGGATTCTCCGCGGTGAAGTTTCCCCTAGCTACAGATTTAGGATGAGCTTCCTCTCCCCCAATCCTAACCTTAACTATTAGTGGAGAAAATGCTAAATTAAGGGGCAAATGCACTCTTCTCCTTAGGACACTACAGCTGCTCAACACCTTTCCCCCACATATCTGGGATCAGCACCTTTCACTCAAGCACTACGAATGTCCCCACAAAAACTGTCTCGGGATCAGTTATTACCAACGCTTCCCACTTCCCCCAAAAGCTCCATGTAAGAAGCCACTCATAACCAAAGATCTAGGATCAGCTCATCATCTCTCCCCAATCCTAAACCATCCTTAACCATTGTCCATTACAGGGAGGAAATAATGCAAAACCGTCCCTTGATCAGTGTTTAAAGTTAGCAGGGGTGGGCAAGTCCACCCATGTGGTCCCGTGGTGGGACCGATGTCCCTGAGACCTATAGGTTCTCCCCAGGCTGGTACTGGGGCTCGGTGGAGGTAAAGTAATCTTCCAGGAAGCCCTGGAGGTACTCGAAGGTGGGCCTCTCCTCGGCATCCTTCCTCCAGCAGGTGAGCATGAGCTCGTGCATTGAGCTCGGGCACTCGCCGGGACAGGGCATCCGGTATCCGCGCTCCACCTGCTCCAGCACCTCCCGGTTCACCATGCCTGAAGGGAGGGGTTGGGGGGGGAAGAGGGGAGACCGCATTTGTCTATCAAGATTTTCAGAATTGTTTTAAAGAGCCATTTGTACAACTTTTCTATGGCATATTCTGAATCTGCCACTTGCCAATTTTGGGGGGGAATTATAGCTAAAAACAATATATTTTCAATGCAAACCCCTCCTTTATGAATACTATAATAAGCACACGGAACATACAAACCCTGCCCTTTCCGTTCACTTCTCAGTGCAATTGTATGTAAAGGCTAATCTTGGGCTATTGTTTAGTCAAAGTCTATGGAACCCTGAAGAAGGCATTGTGTGTCGAAATATTGGTGTTTTATACCTATAGAGTGTGGGACTACCTTTAGAATTGTTTCATAAAGGAAAGTAAATGGTACCTGGATATGGTACTCTGCCTTTGGTGGCGAGTTCAGTGAGCAGGACCCCAAATGACCAAACATCTGATTTGATGGTGAAGCGGCCGTAGAGGGCAGCCTCTGGCGCCGTCCACTTAATGGGGAACTTGGCTCCTGGGGAAACAAAAATGTGGATTGATGACTCATGGTCTTTTATCAAATGTACCTTTGACTACGGTAGCCAAAATGTCAGTGCTTTTAACTCAAAGAAATCAATAAAAGTACTTTTTCCTAAAACAAGGCTAGAGTTAAGCCTCTACAGTCTGCTGAAATGGAAAACGTGACTTACTTTTGTCGTTGTATTTTGCTCATTTCCAGTTGTCTGGATGCGATATACATTTTTCCTTTCACTGCATGTTATTTAGCCCCTTCATTACAATCACTGAAGTCACAGAGTGAGTCATCAAGAGACCAGTTGGAATGAAAACCAGGTTCAACAGGGCCCTCCAAAACCAGGTTTAGTATTTTAATGTTTCAGGCAAGTCAATTAATAACACATTCTTATTTACAATGACGGCCTACCAAGAGGAAAAAGGCCTCCTGTGGGGACAGGGGCTGGTATTAAAAATAACAAAACAAACTTTAGGACAAGAGACACCACAACACTACATAAAGTGAGACCGAAGACAACATGGCCGCAACACAACATGACAGCAGCACAACATGACAGCAGCACAAACATGGTACAAACACTGTTAGGCACATACAATAGCATGAAGTGCAAAAATGTAGACAACAATCGATCACTCGAAGCAACCACAAGTGTCAGTTAGATGGAGATAAAACTGTGCAGTTTGAGTGTTATTTGCAGCTCGTTCCAGTCACTAGCTGCAGCAAACTGAAAAGAGGAGCAACCCAGGGATGTGTGTTTTACAATGACAGCCTACACCGGCCAAACCCTAACAAGGACGACACTGGGCCAATTGTGCACCGCCCTATGGGACTCCCGATCACGGCCAGTTGTGATACAGCCTGGGATCAGGGTTAGTTTGGCAGCCAGGGTGAAAGACAAGCGATTACAATAGATAAAGGAAACAAAGTCTAGATTTAACCTTAGCCTGCAGCTTGTGTTTTGGAGGTGTTCAGAACAAGGTTAAGGGCAGAGAAAGCTTGCTGGACACTAACAAAGCTTTTTTGTAGAGTGTTTAACACAAAATCCGGGGTGGGGCCAGCGGAGTATAAGACTATCATCTGCATATAAATGGATGAGAGAGCTTCCTACTGCCTGAGTTATGTTGTTGATGTAAATTGCGAAGAGCGTGGGGCTTAGAATCGGGTCTTAGGGTACTCCCTAGCTGACAGGTAGTGGCTGAGACAGCAGATGTTCTGACTTTACACATTGGACTCTGAGATAGGTAGTTAGCAAACCAGGCCGAAGTCCCCTCAGAGACACCAATACTCCTTAGCCGACCCACATGAATGGAATGGTCTACCGTATCAAAAGATTTGCCCAAGTCAATAAAAACAGCAGCACAACATTGCTTAGAGTCAAGTGCAGTGGGGAAATAATGTAGGACCTTTAAGGTTGCAGTGACAAATCCATAACCTGAGTGGAAAGCAGATTGCATACCAGAGAGAATACTATAGACATCAAGAAAGCCAGTCAGTTGATTATTGACACGTTTTTCAAAACTTGATTAACAGGGCAAGATAGAAATTGGCCTATAACAGTTAGGATCAGCTTGATCTCCCCCTTTAAATAAAGGATGCACCGTGGCTGCCTTCCAAGCACTGGGAAACTCCCCTGAGTGGAGAGACAGGTTAAAAAGGAACATTGTCGTGAACCATGGGATGGATGTAACTCTCACGCCCGCAGAGCTACAACAGGTTCTGGGATGGAGAGAGCAGGAGTCCAAGAAGATGGAGAGTCAACAGGACGGGAAGAGGAACAGTAGGGAGAGAGCTGAGAGACATCGCAGCCAGCAGAGGAAGGAGGAGGCAGGCAGCCCCCAGTCTGTCCAAAACATCGTCACCGAAGATAGAGGCAGCATTTTTGCTTTTTCTACAGAGCCTTTTTCTAGAACACCTCTCTCTTTTTGGGGCATTTTTTACTTTAGCTTTAATTGCTGTTTTTAGCTGTTGGGAAAGGAGCCTCTGCTTTTAACCCACAGGGAAAGGACCATATCATTTGTATTTTCCTTTAGGAGGAACAGGATTGGGTTTCCTCAAGGTTGGGAGCTAAGATATCCATAGGATAAGTAGACTCTCTGTAAAGGGCTTTGCTTGAAAAAACACATGCGGTGCGTTTCCTCTTGAAAGGCCACTGACCGAAATAGACCGGAGAGTTTCCTCCCTTTGTTACCGGTGTGGGCCCATGCTTGGGGTGTGTATGAGAAATGTCTTAGGACGTTAGTCTGAGGCATGACACGATGATTATACCTTGTTCGTCTCGTGGGACACTAGGTCCCATTACAGTGCATAACTCCAGGTCCACGGGTGAAGGGTTTGTGACGCGCACCCGTGGGTGTAAAACTAAGGTATTTATTAAATGATAAGTTGTTGAGAGGAGAAAGCATACTCATACCACTCCATTTCCCCTGGTCTTATAGCCTTAGGAGAGCCTGACAAACTACGGGTCGCCCTACCTCAGGGCTGGACGCCCCACTGAGTGGTTTTTAATTTCAAAAAATGTTTCTCCCACTCCAGCTGTGACTGGTATCAGCGGGTTGCTGGGATCGGAACTGGGCTGGAAGGCCAACAGCCGTAGGTATTAGGCCTGAAGCAGGGGTAACCTAGGCTAGATCATTAATCTCAAGGGAGAGGCAAGACAACATGCAGCTTCATTGTTTCAAGTTCTTTCTCGACAATGCAACAATAATAAAAGATCAGAATACGAACGAAGTAAATGGCTCAGTAGAAAATAATAAACATGTTAGTATAATACAGAAAGGCACAATTTATAGTACAATATTTACACATTTATCAGAGAAAGGGGGGATTGGCGGGTGTTTTAAATTGAGCAGTAATAGTAAATAAGCAATTGTGATGTGTGTGTAACTTGAATGTTTTTGTGTGTGCATGTGTGTGTGTGCGTGGCAAGTAAGTCCAGGTGGTCATTCCAGTTCAAGTGTTCAGTAGTGTTGGAGCCAGTTCATTTTGTCATTATTTTTCATTTTTCATTTATCAAAATATTTGTTTATTTGATGATATTGCTCATTTAGAATATCATATTTCATTTCTATATACAGGTATGGTGTATGCATTATTTGGTTATGTGGTCTCTTATTATGGTCCTATGATTTGAATTAGAAATAGGTCAACTACGCCCTCTAGCCTCAATTAGTTGGTGGTACAGGTGGGCCCGCCCAGATGGCCATATACTGGTATAAGAGACGTTTGGGAAACCGGGTTGGCATACATTTTTTATCTTGATCTTTTTCCATTTACCTGGAATATTGGAACCTTTGTTTGCCATTGGTCCACATGACAGTATCTGCTGTATCAAAAAAGTCAGATGCATCCACCTCAACGTCAAGGGCATCCAGTGCTAGAATGAAAGCACAGGCTGAGCACGCTGCTTTGAAAGCTTAAGGAAAACAAACATGCCCTTTATATGGAAGAAACACAACAAGGCAAAAAAGGAATTGGTGGAAATGGAAGCTGAGCTGGCTGCAGCTGAGCTTGATTGTGGATATTGGTGATTGTGGCTCAGGAGATGATTGTGGACTACAGGAAAAGGAGGACCGAGCAGGCCCCCATTCTCATCGACAGGGCTGTAGTGGAGCAGGTTGAGAGCTTCAAGTTCCTTGGTGTCCACATGAACAACAAACTAGAATGGTCCAAACACACCAAGACAGTAGTGAAGAGGGCACGACAAAGCCTATTCCCCCTCAGGAAACTAAAATGATTTGGCATGGGTCCTGAGATGCTCAAAAGTTTCTACAGCTTCAACATCGAGAGCATCCTGACTGGTTGCATTACTGCCTGGTACGGCAATTGCTCGGCCTCTGACCGCAAGGCACTACAGAGGGTAGTGTGTACGGCCATGTACATCACTGGGGCTAAGCTGCCTGCCACCCTGGACCTCTACACCAGGCGGTGTCAGAGGAAGGCCCTAAAAATTGTCAAAGACCCCAGCCACCCCAGTCATAGACTGTTCTCTCTACTACCGCATGGCAAGCGGTACCGGAGTGCCAAGTCTAGGACAAAAAGGCTTCTCAACAGTTTTTACCCCCAAGCCATAAGACTCCTGAACAGGTAATCAAATAGCTACCTGGACTATTTGCATTGTGTTTCCCCCCCCAACCCCTCTTTTTACGCTGCTGCTACTCTCTGTTCATCATATATGCAGTCACTTTAACCATATCTACATGTACATACTACCTCAATCAGCCTGACTAACCGGTGTCTGTATGTAGCCTCGCTACTTTTATAGCCTCGCTACTGTATAGCATGTCTTTTTACTGTTGTTTTATTTCTTTATTTACCTATTGTTCACCTAATACCTTTTTTGCACTATTGGTTAGAGCCTGTAAGTAAGCATTTCACTGTAAGGTCTACACCTGTTGTATTCGGCACACGTGACAAATAAACTTTGATTTGATGCATCCGCTGCCAAAATGTAAGTTTTAAAATAATGTGAAAAATCCTCTGTTGCACAAACAAGAACGAGTTAAGTGGGTGACAGTAAAAGTGACTGGACTGAAGCTTACCACAAAGCCTATGAGGCATTCCGGCGACTGTATGGAGAAAACTCAATGGGTGACAAAAGAAACTGGACCGAACTTGACCAAAATACCTCTGAGGCGTACATACAAATGATGACACCAAATCCTGCACCAACATCACAGGGTTTACTCCTACTGAGTCTGGTAGCAGCAATTGTGATGTGTGTGTAACTTGAATGTATTTGTGTTTGTGTGCGGCAAGTAAGTCCAGGTGGGGCCAGGATCCAAACAGGGAGACCGACAAGCAGAGGTGTGGACTCGAGTCATATGACTTGGACTCGAGTCAGACTCGAGTCACAAATATGATGACTTGCAACTCGACTTTGACTTTAACACCAATGACTCGTGACTTGACTTGGACGTGAGCCTTATGACTCGACCTGACTTGATACTCTCCCCAAGCCCAAATATAAAAAATTATGCTATTAAAAAAAGGTGTGCAGCGCATCAACTCTTCATTTAACGGATTAAAGTTTGAATCGGACAGCAGCCAATCAAATTGTGCCAGCAGAGAAAAATTTGTGCGTGGCAGTGCGGAGGAACGTCGGCGGGTGAATTCAGATTGAGCAACTGGAAAGATGATACCCCAAATCATAATTTTCGGATATACAGACTACGCTTTGCAACTTGCAACTCGGATATACAGACTACGTATTGCAACTTGCAAAACGTGTGGGAAGAAAATTACAGATGGAGGCGCAACAACTTCCAACTTTGTTCGACATTTGAAGCTGCACAAAGAATGGTAAGTTGTGGCTAATATAGCCGACAGCTATATATAACTTTGCTAGTATAGCATGTAGGCTAACATAACGTTAAATCAATGAGCCTCCACACAGTCAGCCAGGAACGTGATCATTGCACCCAAGATTGAGACCAGGCAAGATTGTGCTACTGCCCCGCTCAATTTTCTTTTTTATATGCTTACAGATTTGAACAATACCAGATGAACAAAAGTGTCACAAGTGAACCACAACAGTCTCCAATCTCACAGTTCATGGAGACCCGTGTAGGGCAGTACAGCATGAATCATCCACAGCAGAAAGCTATCAACAATGCAATACTGTCCGACCTGGTTATCGATTGCAACTTGCCTCTGTCTATTGTGGAAAACAAGAGTTTGTCACTTCCTGTCAGTGGTTGACAGTAAGTACAGCCCAGTGTGTCGCAGAACATAGACATCAAAAGTAGAGAACCACGCTACAGAGAGACGTTCAAAACTGAAAACTCAGTTGAGCAACACAGACCATGTTTCAGTCACAGTGGACATTTGGTCCGACCGAACGATGAGGGGGTTCCTTGGTGTCACTGTGCACTGCATGGAGAAAGATGGAGAGAGGATACAGCTCAAGTCCAATCCTCTTGGCCTGTGAGCACTTCAAAGGCCCACACACGGCCGAAAGAATCTGTGAGCAATTTGAGGCCATATGTGGTGAGTACAGCATTAAAGATAAATTGGACTATATCATCAGTGATAATGCTACCAACATGAGAAAAGCATTCACCGTGTGCTTCCCCATTGAACAAGAAGATGAAGTACATGACAAAGATCACCTTGATGACCCAGAGCTCTGGAATGACCTAACCCTGGAAGACCAGCAAACAGTGGATGCTGCTATTGCAAAAAAACAGTGCTTGCAGTGTTTCAAGCCGTCTCCAGCTGGTGGTGGGAGACGGCTTGAAAGAAACAAAAGTGATGACTCCTCTTTCAAAGTGATCAATAATCAGCTCACTGCTGCATACAAGCACAACATTCAAAGAGGTGTTTGAGGCATCCCTGCTGCTGTCATAAAGGCTGGGCACAAGGAGTTGTTGTTCACAGTACGGGAGTGGAATAAGTTGAAGGAGTTGGTGGACATCCTGAAGCCATTTGGAGAAGCAACAGATATGACACAGGGGGAGTAGATAGTCCCAATCAGTTATGTTGTTCCCTCGGTTCTGTCCCTGAATCACCACCCGGAGCAGTGGATGCCCCAAGTCCATTTCCTGAGCGGCCTGGTCAGAAGTCTCCAGGCATCCCTGAACAAAAGATTTATTGGAATCTTCATCAATGTGAAAATGGCCAGGACAAGATGGAATCACTGCCCCCTTTTCAGATCCAGTCTACCTCAAAGCAGCTGCCTTGGATCCGGATTTTTCTCTGATGTGGGTAGAGCACCATGTGCTGGTCAAGGAGGAGGTGGCACAAAGAGTTAAAGGTAAATATTATTGAGTTTAATGTAACGTTTTCTCATAATTTAATCCAATTGACTGCAACAATAATACTTTTTCAGTTTAACATACTGCATCACCAATACTCTAATACCGGCCTTTTTGTTTCTGCTATGCTTTTACATGTTTTGCCAGAACTGATTCTGCAAGAAGCTACAGGGACTGAGCAAGCTGTGCCTCTTGTTGATGAGGAAGAGCGAGAGGACCATAGTCTTGGACAAGAAGAAGGGCTGTTTGCAGCATAGTGTAAGAGGCAGAAGAAAGCTGTTGGGACCACTCCAGCGATACAGCTAAGTCACTACCTTGACATATGCGAAGGACAGAATGCCCTCTTGTTCTGAGCAATGAACAGGAAGGCTCTTCCTTCACTGTCCCGAGTGGCCATCAGGGTCTTGGCAGTGCCTGCCTCCAGTGCTCCGGTGGAGCGTGTCTTCAGCCATGGAGGCATCATACTGCGGCCTCATCGTGCACAAATGACTGACAGACTTTCATCGAATTTGGTCTTTTGCAAATGCAATGCATTATAGGGCCCGGAGATAAGAGAAAAAAATGAAACTGTTTATGCATTACACACACACACACACACACACACACACACACACACACACACACACACACACACACACACACACACACACACACACACACACACACACACACACACACACACACACACACACACACACACACACACACACACGTAGTTCAGGTATTATCTCCCATCTTTGGGATCTGTATTGTTTTCTCAGACATTCAGGCCAGTGTTCAAATTGTAGGCCTACTTGAAGTTCAGTATCAGTTGTTTTGATGTACCTTTTAATAAATGATTGTAACTTTATGGCAGGGTTGTTTTAGGTGTCTAGAGTATATCTGGAGAGAGAGAGAGCACTACAATACTTGGTTTTTGTTGTCATATTGATGGGTCTTTCTCATGGCTACCCATGTATTTCCATGGAAATATAAAGTTTATTTGGAAAGTAATAAATATATATATTTTTTAAAAGCATTCATGATTTGCATAAATTGTATATACTATTACTCTTGTTAAATATGAAATGGTATTACATTTGGTGAAGAGCACATTATGACTTGTTAAGGACTCGAAACTCAAAGTTTAGGACATGAGACTTGAATTGATACTTGGCGGTCTTGACTTGAGACTTGCCTGTCTTGACTTGGGACTTGAGTGCTAAGACTTGAGACTTACTTGTGTAAAACAATTCCTTGGTCCCACCTCTGCCAACAAGCACAGCAGCCACAGCAGCAGCCACTAACACTCATAGATGGTGCTAATGTGCAAGCAACTCAAAGTGCAGGTTCAAACCAGGCTAATGCTACTAGCAACCAAGCTAATGTTACAAGCCACTAAGATAATGCTACCAGCTACATTGCTAATGATACTAGCAACCGAGATGCTCTCACCAATGCTATCCAAAGACAGAATGACATCACTGAATTTCTGATAAACAGCAGCAGCTCTCTCTACTGCAAGAGAGAAATACCAGTGTTCGATGGTGACCCACTTCATTACAGGTCATTAATTAAAGCTTTCCAACATGATATTGAATGCAAAGCAAACAACATGCAAGGCAGGCTTTATTATTTAGAGAAGTATACAAGTGGCCAACCAAGAGAACTTGTTTGTAGCCATTTGCACATGAATCCAGCAACGGGATACAATGAAGCAAGGACACAGCAGGAGTTCAACTGGCAATTCAAATAAAAATCTGCCTAATGGAAAAAGATCTGAGCTGGTCAGTCATTACACCAGAAGATGGGAAGGCATTGCGTTCTTATGCACTATTCTTTAGAGGCTGTTCTAACACAATGCAGGACATTAAAACACATGGAGGACCTGGAGAATCCAGCCAATCTCAGAGCTATTGTCTCAAAACTGCCATTCAAGCTCCAGAAGAAGTGGAGTTCAGGTGTGTGATTTTCAGGATCAACACAGTAGAAAAGCCCAGTTTAAAGACTTGGTGGAAGCTTGTGTAGAAGCAGGCCCGAATGGAATTGGATCCAGTCTATGGTGACATTCAAGACACCACAGTTCAAAAGGTCAGGTTCCAAGCTTAAGTCCACAGACTCAATGCAAAGGGTTAAACCCTCCAGCAGGAAGAGCAGGTTTGCCACCACAGTTGGAGCAGTAACTGAAAAAGCTGTGAAATCAAACTCCAGCACAGACAGAAAGCAAGACAACACATCAGGTGCCTTTAAAGAAACTACATTTTCTGTGACCGTGATCATGCATTGGAATTCTGTCAGAAGTTGAAACATTAGGCCAAAACTAGAAGAAAGTTGAATTTCTCAAAAGCAAAAGCTTCTACATTGGATGTCTCACAAGGGGACATAGAGTATGAGTAAGACCTGTCAGAAGCACATGACCTGACAACAGTGTAATCAAAAGCACCAAAGTTTGTTGCACTTTGAAAGGGAAAAGAATAACCACCAGCAGGCTGAGGCGGCGGCTCCTACAGAAGCCACTGAAAAGGCACTAGTGACAAGTGTAATGGTCCCCTTAAACGTCAGCAGTCATACTAGGGCCAGTAGGAAAGAGTGTGCTCTCGCCATTGTACAACTTCAGGTCAAACCCTCGAAAGGGAGAAAAATTGTGCAAACATATGCTTTCCTTGACCCTGGGAGGAAAGCAACGTTTTACACTGAGGAACTGATGACTCAGCTAAAATGCTAAAGGTAAGAAAATGGAGATCCTTCTGAAGACAATGGACCAGGAAAAGCCTGTCTCCAGTCGCAAGGTCACCGGGTTAGAAGTGGCTGGTCTCAAGAGCAACACTTTCCTTCAGTTGCCAGACGTCTACGCACAACCAAGTATCCATGTCACCAAAGACAACATTCACTCGCAAGACAACCTCAGATGGTGGCCGTATCTTAGGGATGTTGAGTTGACCCAAATCAATGCCAATGTTGAGCTACTGATTGGTCTGAGTATGTGAGTGAAGTGGAGCTGGAGCGGAGTGTGCCCAAATTGACTGGAGCGTGGAGCGAGTTTCCGGAAAAGCTGTAGCGTCGGCTTTCTCACCCGCTTCAATTTAGCTCCAATACCGCTCACTTCACTAGCTCAGGGCATGCCCGGTCCAGCATGCATCTATAGGCTACTTGTGCGCTGCTATAGCCCCTTGCTTTAGCTACTGGTCTGGTAGTTCGTAAAAATATATATTTTCTGGAAAAAAAATAAAACACACAGGTGCAGAATCAAGGCGACTTACAAAGATAAGGAGGACCAAAAGCAAGAGGGAATGCGGTGATGTAGGTTCCACAATAGAAGAATCATTGTTGAATCTGAAAAGACACGTATCCAAAAAGCATGATGGTGTACTACGTACACATGCTAACAGAAAGGAATGAGGTGTGTTACTAGCTAAGTGTGTCATTGTAGAAAAGTATTTATAAACAAAAAATCTGATATCTTAACCTTTTCATTTGAGGTTTCAAATATCTCTAACCGTCACCCCAGCTAATTATTTTATGCTCGTGATGTCAGAATACACTCACCAAAATGCGATTGTTACGCAACAGGACAGTTAACCCGCGCTGCTCTCAAACCAAGACACACACGGGCTGCTAATCATCTATAGGCTATATTTCAACTTGTCAATTTGAAATGATTTTTGAACAAGTTTTATTTTCTAACAACAGTTTGAATTGAGGTGTGTTCCGTCTCCTCATTAATTCACATAGAAGTAGCCAAATTTATGTTTGAGGCTTTACTGAACCGGACAAACTTCTCTTTTCAATGAGAGCCTAAGCACCTCCCCATTGTTTCCCCAGACCAAATATGCAGACATTTGCACAGTCTAGCACAAACTTTTTCCCCCTGGCACATTTTCTGGCTGGCGATCGCATTGCCTTCATTGTTGTTTTCCTTACAAATAATAACTTTGGACGTGTGCGCTCCAATCAAAGTAAGTGCCTTATTTTCTGTATATCGTGTTGTCGTTTCTACTGTTGCATACCATATGTATGTATGAAGAATAACGTATTTACTTTTTTATTCACGTTTTCAAGTGCTGGTGACAAATCATGCACATCCGATTCTTGCATAGATTGTAATGGAGACATATGATGTGTGTAAAATAGTTTGAAGGTTGTACTGATTATGAAGAGCTAATGCTAAGCTATTTGCCAGCTGTGTGGCACCATGTTTGTTGACATTATACAATGCATTCTGGGTGTTACATAAATCTGTCAGAACAGATGTTATAAAAAAATGAGGTGAGGGATGGTTCACTCATCTTTCGAGTAAACTTCCAGAAGTGAATGAAGGGAAGTGAATGATGGTAGACGACAAGACCCCTTCAACATGCATACTGCAAAGGTATCAAACTCATCTTGTCTCTTATCTTTAGTTGACCAGGAAAAAAAAAACATGGTGTCACGAACAAACTACCCATTGTCGGATTACTTTCGATTTTTAGAAAGTGTTTTACTCAATTATTTTGATCAATGGTGAGCTCACCTGTGATGTAATGATTTGTGAATTGCATTTATATTAGCTAGTTCAAATTATGGTTAGAAAAATATGACTGCTTGTGTTAGGTCCATATTTCCTTAATTAGCGCTAGGACTAATGTAGCCTACATTTCCCGGTTTGGATGATTGTGTTACGCTGTCGCCAATTTTGTGTATGTCTTAACATTACTTCCAGAAAGAAACATTCAGAAGTCACATTCAGAACATAATGTTGTACGGACTGCGTTTGTGCAAAATGTTTCTGTGAAAAAAACAGTGTTGCCAGCTCAAACGCTGACTGCTTCAATCGAAACTAAACGTTGTAAATAAGCTGTCACGTCTGCTCCTGCTCCCCGTCTCCTGCGTTCAACGTCGCCGGTTTACTAAATCACTGGCTCTGAAAACCAGCATTACGCACACCTGGCACCATCGTTACACGCACCTGCGCCTCATCAGGAGACACACCTGGACTCCATAATTTCACTGATTACTTCCCCTATATCTGTCACTCCCTTAGTTCCATTCCCCAGGCAGTATTGGTTATGTTTCATGTCCAGACGATACTTTTGTTTTGTATCGTTCCATGTTTATGGCTTTATTAACATGCACCCCCTGCACCTGCTTCTCCGTTACATAAAGCTTCTAAATCACACCGGTTTGAGCGTACACTGCAGGGAACACTGTAGAATGATCACACCCATGTGTTGGTACACGTCAAAATTATCATTCTATCATTGATAGGACTAACATATGTGACCCGTTTCAAGAAACGAGTTCAAGAAACTATGTCACTACTTCACAGGAGAGCCGTTTGAACGTAAACTTTTTTATTTAAATCAAAATGCGTTTTTTGGCAGAAATGCCTTCTCGAACATGTCAACTTTCATGTGCCTTACTAACAAACTTGTATGCCATCTATAAAAACAAATAAAATTGTTAAAATTACGAGCCTAGTTGGTTTAGCCATGATTGGCTGAGATAATGAGTGGGCTGGACATGCCAAGAGATGAGTTTTGATTGGTCTGCCACGCTTCTGTCTATTGGAGCTGGTCAGTATGTCTAGGTAATCCTCTCTAACGCGTTTTTAAAAATGTATAGCGTAGTAAAGTTAGTGTTCTGTTAGCTGGCTTGCTCTCTAACTAACATTATGTGTATGCTCTCCACTTTCTGGAGGATTGAGTTTTGAAATCAGTGGAATTCGAGTATGATAGCTAATGAGATGGAGAAAAGACCTGTCTCCGGATTAAATCTTCAAACTAAGGGCAACCATGGCCCTTCAACACCACTTCCAGCAGCATCTGGTCTCCCATCCAGAGACTGACCAGGAACAACCCTGCTTAGCTTCAGAAGCAAGCAAGCAGTGGGATACATTTTTCCAAAGAAAACTTTTGAAAGAATGTATAAAGACATTTTTATAATATGGTACTTAGGCTCCATTTATGGTTATGGTAATTGCTTTGCTTAGAGCAGTTAGCAATTATGGGTTGTTGGGTTGGAGCCAGTTTTCATATTTCCTTGGTTATGCAAATATTTGTTTATTCAAATAAAAGTATATTTGTCACATGTGCCGAATACAATGCTTACTTACAAGCCCTTAACCAACAGTGCAGTTCAAGAAAGAGAAAATATTTACTAAATAAACTAAAGTAAAAAATATATAAAAAAGTGACAATAAAATAACAATAATGAGGCTATATATAGGTGGTACCAGTACCGAGTGAATGTCCGAGTGAATGTAGGTAGGGGTAAAGTGACTATGCATAGATAATAAACAGAGAGTAGCAGCAGTGTAAAAACAAAGGAGGAGGGGGGGTGTCAATGCAAATAGTCCAGGTGGCCATTTTATTAATTGTTCAGCAGTCTTATGGCTTGGGGGTAGAAGCTGTTAAGAAGCCTTTTGGACCTAGACTTGGTGCTCCGGTACCGCTTGCCGTGCGGTAGCAGTGAGAACAGTCTATGACTTGGGTCACTGGAGACAATTTTAGATGACATTTAGAATATCATATTTGATTTCTATATACAGGTATGGTGTATGCATTCTTTGGTTATGAGATCTATTAATATGGACCTATGATTTGAAATAGAAATAGGTCAATTATGCCCTCTAGCCTCCATTAGTTGGTGGTACGGGTGGGCCTGCCCAGATAGCTACCTATTGGGTATAAGAGACAGGAAGTATATGTATTTGTATTTATTATGGATCCCCAGTAGCTGCTGCCAAGGCAACAGCTACTCTTCCTGGGGTCCAGCAAAATTAAGGCAGTTACAATACATTCACAGACAGTATGCCCTCAGGCCCCTACTCCACCACTACCACATATATACAGTACAAAATCCATGTGCACGTGTGTGTATAGTGCGTATGCTATCGTGTGTGTGTATGCATGTGTCTGTGCAATCCATGTGTACGTGTGTGTATAGTGCGTATGCTATCGTGTGTGTGTATGCATGTGTCTGTGACTATGTTTGTGTTGATACACAGTCGCCGCTGTTCCATATTGGGTTTATTTGATCTGTTTTTTAAATACAATTTTACTGCTTGCATGAGTTACTTTATGTGAAATAGAGTTCCATGTAGTCATGGCTCTATTTGGTACTGTGCGCCTTCCATAGTCTGTTCTGGACTTGGGGACTGTGTGGCATGTCTTGTGGGGTATGCATGGGCGTCCGAGCTGTGCGCATGAGTAGTTCAAACAGACAGCTTGGTGCATTCAACATGTCAATACCTCTCATAAATACACGCAGTGATGAAGTCAATCTCTCCTCCACTTTGAGAGATTGACATGCATATTGAGGAGAGATTGACATGAATATTATTCATATTAGCTCTCTGTGTACATCCAAGGGCCAGCCGTGCTGCCCTGTTCTGAACCAACTGCAATTTTCCTAAGTCCTTTTTTGTGGCACCTGACCACATGACTGAACAGTAGTCCAGGTGTGACAAAACTAGGGCCTGTAGGACCTGCCTTGTTATGGACATACTTCTCCCCATTTTAGCTACTGTTGTATCAATATGTTTTGACCATGACAGTTTACAATCCAGGGTAACTCCAAGCAGTTTAGTCACAACTTGCTCAACTTCCACATTATTTATTACAAGATTTAGTTGAGGTTTAGTGAATGATTTGTCCCAAATACAATGCGTTTAGTTTTAGAAATATGTAGGACTAACTTATTCCTTGCCACCCACTTTGAAACTAACTGCAGCTCTTTGTTAAGTGTTGCAGTCATTTCAGAAGGAAGGCCTACCAGGGGTGAAAAATGTTTGGGATACCGAGTTGGCATACATTTGAACCACATATGTTTTACCTTGACCTTTTTAGTTTACCTGGAATATTAGAACCTTTGTTTACCTTGCACTTATCATTATGGATTCTACAAATAAAATGTTTTTAAGTTTTATTCATGAAGTCATCGGTTTCATTTGAATTCTAGGGTTTCTAATTGGATTTTGGATGTGCGTCTCAATCTTGCAACTGCTTTTCCCACGGCTATTCGAAATCCGCTACAAGCAGTCTGACGGCTTGATGATGCTGCAGGACTTCCTCAGGCACGGTTTCATGTAGATGTCCCGGATGGGTGGGAACACGGCCCCAGTGATGTACTGGGCCGTCTTCACCACCTGCTGGAGGACCTTGTATTCGTGGACGGAGCAATATCCGTACCAAGCCGTGATGCAACCGGTCAGGACACTCTCGATGGTGCAGCGGTAGTATTAGGAGAGTACCCGGGGGTGGCATAACACATTTTTTCAGCTGCCTTAGGAAGTAGAAGCACTGTTGTGCCCTCTTGACAAGAGTGGTGGTGTTGTTGGTCCATGTCAAGTCCTTGGTGATGTGGACGCAGAGGAACTTAAAACTGTAGTCTCTACTGCAGTCCCGTTGATGTGCGATGTCTTTGCTTCCTGAAGTCAACAATCAACTCCTTTGTTTTGCTGACGTTGAGGGAGAGGTTGTCCTGGCATCACAATGTCAGTTCACGTACCTAGAGATATTGGACCCGGACCAGAGCCTTACCCTGTCTGGCAGTGTATATATTATCCTCTAAGAGGAGGGGAAGTTGGCCACTTTATACACAGAGACCAGTTGGAAGGAAAACCAGATTAAACACGGGTCCTCCAAAACCAGGTTTAGGACACACAACTACAGATTTGACCTGGACTGAAGCCTTACCCTGTCTGGCAGTGTACTCGTTGTCCTCTATGAGGCGGGCCAGGCCGAAGTCGGCCACTTTACACACCAGGTTGTCTCCTACGAGGATGTTGGCAGCCCTGAGGTCTCTGTGGACGTAGTTCATCCTCTCTACGTATGCCATCCCTGCTGCAATCTGGGAGAGTAGAGGGGAAATTAGATGAAATGAGAGAGAGAGAGTTAGAGGATGAGAATGGGTAGAGGGAAAAAGATAAAAAGTGAGAGGAAGAATAGATACAGCAGAAAGAGGGACCATCAGGGGATAAGGTGAAGAAAGGAGGGGAACAAAAGAAGATGGCAAAATAACTTAAATTGACTTAAATAATATAATTACATGAAAGGTATAATCAACATTGCACTGAATGTCCCACCTGAGATGCCATATCCACTAGCTGGGGTAGACGTAGCAGCTTGCCCGTGTCACCTTTGAGGAAGTCCAACAGGCTACCTGTGGGAGCGACAGCGTTATCAGCATACTGAGAGAGAGAAGGCAGGAGGGAGGGAACACAAGAACATGATGTGTGTGAGCATGCACATGCCAGCTGAACCATAGTCCATTGTAGTCAGTGATGATGATGATGAAGAGTGTGTGTGCCTCATGTACTAAGTGATTATGATGATTAAGATGATTATGATTACGTGGCACCCTATTCCCTACTTACGTGATAATGTATGTGTTTGTAACAATAGTGGTAGCCACATCTGTTCTACAACTCATCCCCAGAAGCAACATTATTTTTGGAAACAATGGACAGCCATACTGATAATAATGATGATGTGTGTGGTCTACAGTTACCTTGGGTCATGTACTCAGTGACGATGTAGATGGGTTCCTCAGACACCACAGCGTAGAGCTGCACCAGTTTCTCGTGTCTCAGCTTCTTCATGACCTGCGCCTCCTGGAGGAAGGCCTCTGGGGACATGGTGCCCGTCTTCAGAGTCTTGATGGCCACCCGCGTTGTACCGTTCCACTTCCCTGTGGAAACACAGAAGCTATAGGTCAGAGACCCGAGCCAACGTAGCTAAAGGAGTACATTATTTCTCTCGGCAACCCAGACGACCCATGGTACAGGCGCACGTTTCTGCCACAAGCAACCACACAGTTCTTATATGAAATACATAGGTGAAATACATGAAATTGGAATGAATTTTTTTTAAACAAATCTGTATGATGGGCTTAAAACAGCCCTTCAAAAGGTACTCAGAAAGCAGATTTTTTTCATTTGAGGAAAGATAATTAATGTAAGAGCCACATAGAATTTAAGAGCACAAGAAAGACAAGATTTTTTGGGATGGAAAAACTGTGTGTTACTCTAGTGAAAGGAGGATAAACTGCACTGATTCCAGCAAAAAAAAATGTGTATCTGAAGACTGAGCTACCTCATGCTAGCCAGCTGGAAAACAACGACATAGGACACATTTTCAATGTATTGGTATTTAGCCATCCGTCCTAGGCCTTCGGACTGCATTGCCGGATCAAGCATAAATCGACTTTTATGCAGTGTCCAGCCTTGCTGTAGCGTGCCAAGGCAAGATAGGATTAGAATGGCTTTTTCTCTCCAAGCGTGTTCTCTGCATTCTATAATATCAATCCTTTTTGGTGGATTAAATGCAGATACAAATATATCTGTAAAAGGCTCATGCGTGCACGCGCATCTTACCCATCCAGACCTCTCCAAAACATCCCTGGCCCAGTTTGAGGTCGAGGTGGAGCGATTCCCGTGGGATTTCCCAGGCATCGCGGGCCAGGCCCTGGGTCTGAGGCTTCAGCACGGGACACACCTCCGTCAGACAGTGGCACAGCCCGTCTGCATGCTCTGGGGTTAGGTAGGGAGAGATAGAAAGAGGCATACTGTTACCACCTAGACATTTAGCACTGTCCACCCTTGTTAGCACTATCCAGATTAGACAGTAGAAGCAGAGTTTTCTGCGAGACATTTCTGATAATTGTCAGATGTGCCAATCTGTTTGATATTCTTATTGAGTTATTGAGCAATGTCTGTGTAGCCTCTATTCTGTTTCACTTTGACGCATGATCAATATGCTTGACAAAGACACTGCATACCATGTAAGAAAAAGTAGATAGATAGAATGTACTACTCACTTTACACTAGTTGGAAAACAGAATGACAATTGCCCCCATCATGACCTTGACATGCATATTATAGTACATGGACAAATAAATACAAAAACATTCACTTCAAGTTTGATGTTACTCTCTGTATAATAGGAATTTTTGTAAGTAAGTAGCAAAGGCGTTACAAATGTGATTATAATGTGTTACTTACTGCGATAGTGGAAGACCAGCTGCTGCAGACTGCTGAACTGGGTGCGTGAGGTGATATAGAAACCGCCGCTGTCTAGCTTGCGTATCTTGTAGTGTTTGACGTTGAGACCTTTAGTGTTGTCATAGTCCAACACGGACAGGCAATAGGCTCCTGTTCATAAAAACAGAATTAGAAAATAATTACAAGTGTGTGTGTGTGTGTGTGTGTGTGTAACGAGAGATGGGTCAAAACAAATTTAATTAAATTGAATTCAAACGACATTGTCCCAGCAGAGAAATTCATTGCACAGCCATGAGTACATAATAGAACAACATAATAGAACAAAATTGATCTCCAGAATTTGGAACGGCTGATGCTAAAAAAAACTTGTACACTACAACCAGTACAGAGGGTAAGCCTCAATAGCACTGTGCCACTCCCTATGCCTTTATAAATCACTAAAACACATCAACAGTCAGTACTCACAGCTGTACCACTACCAATAGAATCCATGGTGAATATCAATCACTGGTGGGTGCATACGAAGAGCAAATTCTGATTACGCACTTCCCATACACTTCAATTGTGAGACACTTGCATGTTATAATATAAAATAGTCATTATCAGACACTTTTATCCAAAGCCACTTACAGAACTGTCAACTTTAAGAGTGACATATACACTCAGTGGCCAGTTTTGTATTTGTTATGGATCCCCATTAGCTCTTCCTGGGATCAAGTTTATTAGTTACAACCATCTTTTACCGGGTTGGGCCCTCCTTTGCCCCTAGAAAAACCAGACTTTTTTGGGGCATGGAAATATTGCTCAATTGGTATCAAGGGACCTAATGTGTGCCAGGAAGACAATCCCCACACCATCTCCACCAGCCTGTATCGTTGACACCAGGCAGGATGGGGCCATGGACTCATGCTGCTTACGCCAAATCCTTACTCTGCCATTAGAATGATGCCACAGGAAACGGGATTCAGCAGACCAGGCAATGTTTTTCCACTGATCAATTGTCCAGTGTTGGTGATCGCGTGCCCACTGGAGATGCTTCTTTTTGTTTTTAGCTGATAGAGTGGAACCCGGTGTGGTCGTCTGCTGCAATAGCCCATTCGTAACAAGGACCAACGAGTTGTGCATTCCGAGATGCCGTTCTGCACACCACTGTTGTACTGCACCGTTATCTGCCTGTTTGTGGCCCACCTGTTAGCTTGCACAATTCATGCCATTCTCCTTCAATCTCAGGACTACAGATGACTGGATGTTTTTTGTAACCATTCTCGGTAAATCAGACACTGTCGTGCGTGAAAAGTCCAAGAGGCCAGCCGTTTCAGAGATACTGAAACTGGCGAGTCTGGCACTGTCGATCCAGTGGCGGTCGTTGCCATTTAAAATACAGTACCAGTTAAACGTTTGGACACACCTACTCATTCAAGGGTTTTTCTTTATTTGTACTATTTTCTACATTGTAGAATAATAGTGAAGACATCAAAACTATGAAATAACACATACAGAATCATGTAGTAACCAAAAAAGTGTTCAACCAAATCAAAATATATTTTCTATTTGAGATTCTTCAAAGTAGCCACCCTTTGCGTTGATGACAGCTTTGCACAATCTTGCCATTCTCTCAACCAGCTTCACGAGGTCGTCACCTGGAATGCATTTCAATTAACAGGTGTGCCTTCTTAAAAGTTAATTTGTGTTTTTTATTTCCTCCTTAATTCGTTTGGTAAAAGACCAAGTCCATATTATGGCAAGAACAGATCAAATAAGCAAAGAGAAACAATAGTCCATCATTACTTTAAGACATGACGGTCAGTCGATCCGGAAACGAGTACAAATTTGAGATTTTTAGTTCCAACTGCAGTGTCTTTGTGAGACGCAGAGTAGGTGAAGAGATGATCTCCGCACGTGTGGTTCCCACCGGGTGCTTTGCTGGTGACACTATCTGTGATTTATTTAGAATTCAAGGTACACTAACCAGCATGGCTACCACAGCATTCTGTAGCGATACACCATCCCATCTGTTTGCACGTTATGGGACTATAATTTGTTTTACAACAGGACAATGACCCAAAACACACCTCCAGGCTGTGTAAGGGCTAGTTGACCAAGAAGGAGAATGATGATGCTGCATCAGATGACCTGGCCTCCACAATCACCCGTTCTCAAGCCAATTGATATGGTTTGGGATGAGTTGGACCGCAGAGTGAAGGAAAAGCAGCCAACAAGTGCTCAGCATATGTGGGAACTCCTTCAAGACTGTTGGAAAAGCATTATTCATGAAACTGATTGAGAGAATGCCTTGAGTGTGCAAAGCTGTCATCAAGGCAAAGGGTGGCTACTTTGAAGAATCTAAAATATATTTAGATTTGTTTAACACTTTTTTGGTTACTACATTATTCCATATGTGTTATTTCATAGTTTTGATGTCTTCACTACTATTCTACAATGTAGAAAATAGTACAAATAAAGAAAAACCCTTGAATGAGTAGGTGTGTCCAAACTTTTGACTGGTACTGTATATACAATATTTGTTTTATGAACATGGCCTTATTTCTATTAATGTATATTGGATGACTGTCATTCCTATTCCATTCACCCAGCTCAATGTAACATCAACAGGTTTAGGCTACTGCATGATACTCAAATTTTCCCTATACGCTTCATGAGGTTGCTACAACCTAGCCTATGAATTAAAGTTTACAATGTAATTGCACAGGTTTAGAGAAATTTGAGTAATCAAGGTGACAGACATTGACACATTCAATACCGGCTTGCACACTCTTGCCCTTATCTAGCTGATCTAGGGTGTAATCATTAGTCCAACAGTTGAAAACAACAGTTTCTATTGGGCAAATTCATGTATGTTTTTCACCCTGTTTTGTTCTGTTTGCAGCCACATACAAACAGCATGATCCCTTTGATTGTTGTATAATTCCTTCTCGCATCTACGTGCTCTCCTCCTCTCACTTTTCCCATCGCTTATAGACTTCAGTGCACAACACATCCGCTTTCTGTGACCAGGTGGAAAAAAAACTCTCCAAGCCAAACCTTCATATCATAACCCCTACACACAGCCTACATCATTGTCACCATATTAACGACATAGTCAACATAACTACTAGAACTAACGCATTTGTAGACACGCTACAATCATTCAGTACAGTCAGCAGCAAGCAGTTACACTGGTGGGCCCCGTTCGCAATAAATTAATAAAACCAAAAGCTTACCTTGACTTGGAAGAGTTCCAGTGTTGGATAGCCATAGCCATAGCCAGCTAGCTAACATAGCATCCCTCTCTGTTTGAGTAGGCTAAACTAGCTAGCTGCATTCACTAAGTAAGTGAAGGTCATTTTTGAATAAATGATTTTGTTCAGACTGTTCAACTATTGTCTTTCTCTCTCTTTGAGTCAACTACTCACGACATGTTATGCACCGCAGCGCTAGCTAGCTGTAGCTTGTGCTTTCAATACTAGATTAATTATCTGATCCTGGGTGGGAACAATGTGCCGCCTAGGTTTTGTATTTAAGTCAACGTACCCAGAGGAGGAAAGAAACTAAGTGTCCTCCAGCTACACCATGGTGCCAACCTACAGAGTACTGCTAAGGCTACTGTTTGAATTTATATGCAATTCACTGAGGATGGTCCTCCCCTGAGGATCCTCCACTGCTCAAAGTCGTTTAGGTCACGAGTTTTGCCCATTCTAGTGTTCAATCGAACAGTAACTGAATGCCTCACTGCCTGCCCGCCTGCTTTATATAGCAAGCCACGGCCACGTGCATCACTGTCTGTAGGAGCGAAAGATTTGTGAACGGGGTGGTGTACCTAATAAACTTGACCACTGAATGTACATGTACAAAATACACTGGGTAAACAAGAAATGTGGAACACCTTCCTAATATTGAGTTGCACCTCCTTTTGCCCTCAGAACAGCCTCAATTCATCAGGGCATGGACTCTACAAGGTGTCAAAAGCATTCCACAGTGATGCTGGACCATGTTGACTCCAATGCTTCCCCACAAGGCCCATGTTGACTCCAATGCTTCCCCACAGTTGTGTCAAGTTGGCTGGATGTCCTTTGGGTTTTGGACCATTTCTTATACACACGGGAAACTGTTGAGCGGGAAAGACCCAGCAGCGTTGCAGTTCTTAACACACTCAAACCAGTGTGCCTGGCACCTAATACCATACCCCCATTCAAAGGCACTTTAATATTTTGTCTTGCCAATTCACCCTCTGAATGGCACACATACACATCCATGTCTCAACGCTTAAAAATCCTTCTTTAACCTGTATCTCCCCCTTCATCTGCACTGATATGAAGAGTATTTAACAGGTGACATCAAAAAGGATCATAGCTTTCACCTGGTCATGGAAAGAGCAGGTATTCCTACTGTTTTGTACACTCCGTGTATGTGGCCCATGTGGGAATCAAACCGGTAATGAAAGTAAGCATCATCATGCTCTCCGGACTTCAGATCAAACCGGCGGCAAGACGCCGTCTCTAATGGTACCCCCGGTACCCCTGAGCCAGGACTGAAGGAATGAAGCACACTACCTAGAGCATGCAACCCTACTCTACCCTCTAAAGCAGGGGAGTCCAACTCAATTCCAATCCGGTCTGCAATTTGTTTCCAATTAAGACCTAGACAACCAGATGAGGGGAGGTCACTAATCAATGACCGTAATTATTAAAAGCAAGTACAATGAAGGAGTGAAAACCTGCAGACAAATCGGCCCTCGAGGACTGGAGTTTGATACGTGCTCTAAAAGCATGAACCCTGCACACTTCTGCATGCATCATACACCCTATGGCATAAATACTACAAAACTACAACACAAGCCTTTCTCACTAAAATATTAGTGCACATTAGTATACTTGCACCCTCAACACTATGGCATAGATCATCCCCACTATAACACAAGCCCTACACACTACTATGCACCCTACACACACACACATCAGCATACACCATGCCTACAGACCAAACTACACACTACACCATATGAACTCTATACCTTAGAACATGAGCTCTATGCCCTGCAGAATGGAATCTAAAGCACCCTACGCTGTAAATCCTTTCCCTAGACCCTCCCCCTGTGTGTGCTTGTGTGTGTGTATGCGAGAGACAGTGTGTGTGTGACTGTGTGTATGATTGCGTGTGTGTGCATGCAGAGATTTTATAGCCAGAGGTAATCCAGCACCCTCGCACGGTGACTTAGCTCTGCCTGTGTGATTCACTGCCCCCGTCCATTCACAGGTGCTCCACTCCCCAATTCCTCCAAAATAACCCCCACCCTACGCCACCGATTCACAGCTAGAGGCCCCCGGGACAAAAAGACCCCAAAAGTATCTATTCACGCATTTGGTGAGTACATTCTGTGTTAGAAAGGACTACTTCACAAAAGAAAGGAGAACATCAAGAAGGAATTTGACAATAATCAAAGTGCTTCTAATCCATGTCTAAAATGGCCGTCGCTCTCTCAGAGGTTCTTCTCACCTTTAGTGGTTTCGCTCTCTCGGACCAGGAAGGTTCCTCGTCGGTTCTGTAAACTCAGAAGGAGCCTCTCCGAGTTGCGCCGAGTTATCTTCCCAAAATACCACCTGCGAAAGTGGGCCAGAGTGAGTAAGAAAGAACAGTGAGAACCTGCCACTAAGCAGCTTTAAAGGAACATCGTCATAGTTGGTGTCATGTTTTCAGACTTCAAAAACAGCGTAATGTTAAGAAGAGTTTCCATCTCGTGCTATTGATTGTGGAGATCCAGTTATATGCCTCAACCAAATAAATGGAAATAATAAGCACAGAAAAAACTGGATGTTATATGGTTCCTAGCCTCTCTTGGGTAGGGGGCAGTATTTTGACGTACGGATGAAAAGCGTGCCCAAAGTAAACTGCCTGTTACTCAGGCCCAGAAGCTAGGATATGCATATAATTGACAGATTTGGATAGAAAACACTCTAAAGTTTCCAAAACTGTTAAAATAATGTATGTGAGTATAACAGAACTGATATTGCAGGCGAAACCCCGAGGACAAACCATCCCCCCCAAAAAAGAAAAATCAGTCTACCCCTATTTTCAATGGTTATCACTTTTATTATAAGGCCAAGTCCTCCCAGATTGCAGTTCATAGGGCTCCACTAGATGTCAACAGTCTTTAGAAAGAGTTTCAGGCTGGTTTTTGGAAGAATGAGCCAGAAATTTGAGTTTTTCTAGGTGGCTCCCATTTTGGCTGTAGTGTTTCCAAGCGCGTGGAAGAGAGCGCGTTCTTTGGTATTTTTCTCCGGGAAGACAATAACGATTCTCCGTCTTAAATTTGATCATTTATTTACGTATTAGGGTACCTAAGGTTTGATTCTAAATGTTGTTTGACTTGTTTGGAAAAGTTTATTAGTAACGTTTGGGATTCATTTTGTATGCATTTTGATAGAGGGAAACTGGGTCGATTATTGACTGAAGCGTGCCAGCTAAACTGAGTTTTTATGGATATAAAGAAGGACATTATCAAACAAAAGGACCATTTGTGATGTAACTGGGACATTTTGGAGTGCCAACAGAATAAGACCTTCAAAAGGTAAGGCATTTTTTATATCGCTATTTCTGACTTTTGTGTCGCACCTGCCTGGTTGAAATATGTTTTTCATGTGTTTGTATGCGGGGCGCTGTCCTCAGATAATCGCATGGTTTGCTTTTGCCGTAAATCCTTTTTAAAATCTGACACGGCAGCTGGATTAACAAGAAGTTAAGCTTTATTTTAATGTATTACACTTGTGATTTTATGAAAGTTAAATATTTATAATACTGTAGTTTGAATTTTGCGCTCCGCAATTTCACCGGATGTTGGCCAGGTGGGACGCTACCGTCCCACCTGCCCATAAGAAGTTAAACATGGTGCTTCTCTTTTTCATTCATTTTGGATTGTGACATATTGCTGGATCTACAAAATAGATGGCCTGGGACGTGGAGTTCTCTCAACAGAAAACCACTTTTCAGCTCTGAAAACACCTGACAAACTTTGATTTTGGAGGGTAAATGTCCCTTTAATGTCCCTACGAAGCACTGCTTTTGCCCATTCAAAACCACTGAAGTACATCTGCGAATAGGGCATTTTACTGTTCACATGGGTCTGTGTGTGTGTATATATATACATATATATACACACACCTACCTTAGAGAAATCAAGAATTTCTGGAAAACCTGGGATTTTACCCAAATTTTGCGAACCACTAGCTGGCACAGCCACAAAGTCATAAAATCTGATTTTAAACCTAACGTTAACCACACTGCTAAACCTAATGCCTAACCTTACATTAAGACCATAAAGCAACAACAACACAAAACATCACACATTTTTACAGTTTAGCCAATTTTGACTGCAGCTGGCCCATCTATTGGAAATCACTCAGTTCTGCCTCCAAGACAAGATTCATGACAATAAACAGCAATCTGCAAGAAAACAGGAAGAAAGAAAAGTTGAGGTACTCTTCTGCCTGGATGGAGTCAGAGGGGGCCACGTAGTTGCTGGGGATATAACCGCTTTCTCCAGTGGTCAGAGACCGAGCGAGCCACCAGTCCCCTTCCCTGCAGCACGACATAGGAGAGGAGGAGACGACAGGGTTATTGACTGGGACAATCAGAACCCTTCCCTGGGTTCATTCAGGGTACTAACTGGTCATTCGCATCAGATACAGACTATTTGACAGTGGTTGAAGCCTAAAAACACCACCGTGAGTCAACAAGTGTAGTACACCGATTTCTGTGCTCATATCATGAAACTCACAGGATAATAAAATAATCTTAAACTCTCTTGACTAAATAAGAATTAATAAAACAGGGATACCAAGTGAACACAATATGACTGATTATACCATATTCTGTGCCAATTCACCTTTGCCTTCATAAGCACAATTGTTTGGTTTGCTTGTAGTGAGCAGTAAATCTTACAACAACAAAATAAGACTGGGTACTCCACATGCTGTAGCTTGGGTTTACAAATATTACCTCAGTGCACATTTTGAGGATAAACAGGTTCAATGGAAAGAGGAACGGTGGAGAGATAAGTTAAGACAGGGGGCTCAGAAAGGACTAGTTCACTGACCTGAAGCTGTACTTTCTCCTAAGAGAAACCATGAAGCGTGAGAGAGGGAAATAACAGAAACAGCAGAGAACATCAAACACATACAGAGAGAAATGCAGCAAACAGCACTGCACAGCACACAAGACAAGACAAGACCATACCTCAAGCATTTCAGACCATTGAACAATAACAGAAAAACTGAAAAAATACAATCGGCATCTAACTCCAAAATGGCTTGACCTGAAATGGTTGTATTTGAACCATGCATTTTAAATGTCTTCCTATAGTGTCTTACGAGTTATGTCTTTAACGCAACTCTGTTGTACTTGTGTCTTTTATCCTGCTGCAACCAAAACACCCAGTGAAGGAACAAATAAAGATTTTGGAAACAAACTGGCTTGCGTCCTTTGAAGAGATGCTTTGGAAAGGTCATAAACTTGTAAATGAAAACAAATTAAAAAATCCTTTTAAACTATTACACCCAATCAACACTAGAAGGGCTAGAATCAGGGTTGTGTTTATTAGATCACACAACATTAAAACGTTACAGAACAGAAAAATTAAAATGTGTGATTTTGTATAGAACAGGCAATGCTTTTAGTTTGTTTTCTTTCATTTGGCGCCTAATGAACATGACCTGACAAGGCTGTCAATGTAAGATCTGAAAGCATTAGTAGTAGTGTTGTACCGAGGTGATGGGGTCGAGAGAAAGGGGACAGACATTGTTGTCTGGCTAACGAGGAATTATGAATAAGTGGGCACTCTGTGACTGTGCGCGCGTGTGTGTGTGTGTGTGTGTGTGTGTGTGTGTGCGCACACGAGTGAGTGAGCGAGCGAGCGAGCGAGCGAGCTCATGGGTGTGTGTTTATAGAGCGTGCTTGCTGTGTTTACAGAACAACGTGTGTGTTTGGGTTTGTCTATGTCTGGATGAGTGTGTGTGTCTAGGTGGAAGTAGAGCGTGGATATGTTGGATCTAAACAGGAAGACGATGGCGTGGGCATCTCCTTACGTGTTGTTGACGATCTGCAGCCGCTCGCCTTTCTTGAACGTCAGGTCCGAGGCAGTCCGTGACTCATAGTCGTAGAGCGCCACAAATGTAGTGACACCTCCTGTGGGACAGACACACACACAAACACTGTATTTTAGACATGGGAGAGTTGGGCTAACACACATCTGAGAAACAGCAAAAGGGAAAAAGTACAGTATCCTCTTCCTGCAATATACAGCTCATATTGATATAAACCTGAATACTAACATAGATTCATAGAACTGGGTATTATTTTTTCCCTAACCATTACTTAAGGCAGGAGGATTACTAGCTATGTTGCCCCCGCTTACGTATGTTGTCTCAATTTAATATTTTGGCATTGGCATCTTAAAACATTACATTGGAGGTCTTTGCACAGAAAGAAAAGAGGAAACACTGAGCTGTATAATACAATTTAGCATCTCCCGCTAAGAGATATCGGGCATTTACATTAGGGCTGCCCAATAGTCCTTGAAGGTCACAACATATATAGCTTACAACAGCCACCTGATTTAGAACGTGGCATCTCTGGCCTACATTGATTGGTTAATTAGTTGCCGGGGGGATAACCCGAGCCTGCAGAAAATTCCCAATATGAGAGGGCAACCAATCTCTTTACAGGAGATGCAAAATAATTCCTGACCTGTCCAGACACATAGTTAAGATGCTTGGCGCTGAACTTGGATATTATAACATTGTCTGGTCTGTGAGTCTTCAAAGTCAAACTGAAGATGGTTTTCTACTCTAAGCAGTTGCAGCCTTAAGGGAACACTTCAAATATGTTTTACTTCCTATATATGTGAAAATGGTGTGTTTCTTTGTTTTGTAGTCAAAAAGATAAGACACTGGTAGGTGCTGGATATCATGAACACGAGGTAAAAAATAAGCAAAGTGTTCCTTTACCTTCATTGTGAATCAGGGTGTTTTTCTAAGCTCTGCTTTAGAGCGACGGTGCCCAAACTCTGAACTACGCTTTAGGGCCTAAGGACATCAAATCCAGTTTAGTCGAGTTGATAAAAAAGGGGCATTCATGTGAATGATGACATTTTGGATCTTCCTCAAACAAAATTCATAGAAAGATCCTTCGGGGGAAGGATGTTTGCTTTACACTTAATCTGTACCCAAAATGATTATTGAGAAATAATTATTTAAAAGAAATGGGTGACATTTACATTCCAAAGGGACATGTAACATATTTCCATTTGAATGTTCCATAATGTTTTTCCCTGCTTCATGCAGCCTAGGCAGCATTGGAACGTCCTGCTCCACCTACCTGGAGTGGTCCTCTGTGAGGAGAGTGGTCAGTGGTCCTCTGTGAGGAGAGATGATGCTTTGGAAAGGTCATAAACTTGTAAATAAAATAGAAAAGCCTCAACTATCAGAGCCAATCAACACTAGAAGGGCTATAATCGGGGTTGTGTTAATTAGAGCAAGCAACAGAAAACATTTTTTTTACCTTTTTTCAACAGAAAAAGAAAAATGTGTGTTTCTTATGGGACAGGCAGTGCCTCACTGTTTTAGTTTGTTTTCTTTCATTTGGTGCCTAATGAACATGACCTGACAAGGCTGTCATTGTAAGATCTGAAATCATTCCATCTGAACATTCCACAATGTTTTGCCCTGCTTCACGCAGCCCTGCTCCACTTACCTGCCAGTGGTCCTCTGTGAGGAGAGATGATGCTGCCCGTGTGGTCCACCCCGCCGAACAGTGCCAGCTCAGGGGTGTTGGTAGGGGCATGCCCGGGGTGGTGGCCGCGCCTCGTGCCCCCTACGGCGGGACTTCTGTTGGGGGTCTGGGTCTGCTGGGCTGGGCTGAGGTGGTGGTGCATGCTGTCCAAGCCTGTTCCAATGGTTCCATCCAGACTCAGTGAGCGCTGACCCGGCTCCTTAGGCTTGCTCTTGCCCGCTCCCATCAGCAGGCCTGAGTAAAAGAAACAATGATTCAAATCTCAAGTTGATCCATTTCAATCTTTCTCAATGCAGATCAGACCTGTTTGATTTAATGCAATCTCTCAATTCAATTCTATACACTGAATTCAATTCACTCAAGCCAGAACTGATGATTGGATGGAGAGACACCTCTCTTCCTGACTGGTTCTATATAACCCCTTTCCGTGCAACGGTATAATCATTCAGCAGGGTGGGGTTCATTAGGAACCAAACAAAATAAAACAGGCTGAAACAAGGAGGGGACTACCTGGACTTGTCCAACACGGCACACTTATTTTGTTTTCTATTGCAAAACATTTTAAAATAATGAAAACCAACCTGGTGAACACCAACCATAAATAAATACAGATATACACAATAAGACAGTGTATAACTGCGATGAATGGAAATACCGGTCTCGGTCGAAGTTGGCAACAACACTTTGTCGTCATCACCTGTAATTCTAGTATTAGTTCAAAACCGCTGCATTTGAAGTTGAATCCTGTTCTTACGGGTCTCTCAGTTACAAACATGGACACAGACACCAGTTCAATTCTGCACAACAGAATGAGTCACAGTGAGGAAGCCTATTACAGGCTAGATAATACACACGCACACAGCTTGTTCCGTTGTGAGCAGCAGGCCTCTCAGTTCCAGACAGTTAGTGTGTGTGAGCAGCTGTTATGATCTGTCCCTGAGAACAGAAGCTCTGACACACACACACACGTGTCTCTCAAATCCAGTTTCCAACACACTCACTGTGACTGTGTGTGTGTACAGACAAGTTAAGTTGGTATACATTGTCCAATGAAATGCTTACTTACAGGTTCCTTCTCGAAAACGCAACAGCAATAAGAAATGGTAAAAAACAAGAATATGAACATAAAGTAAATGGCAGTAGAGTAGAATAAACATTTTAGCATAAGTAAAATTCAGGAAGGCAATTTATAGTACAATATTTACTTGTGTATTGGGGAAAGGGGGATGGCGGGCAAGTGTATAAATTGAGCAGTATAATAAGAGTCTGGTAGCAGTTAGTTGTGCAACGGTTGGGAGAATCAGAGCAGCTGGCCTGTCCAGTTCAAGTGTTCAGCAGTCTGATGGCTTGTTCAGCAGTCTCATGCTCCGATACCGTCTGCCCGGCGGTAAGGGAGAGAACAGCTTGTGGCTGGGGTATGTGGGATCCCTGATAATGCTGCGTGCCTGCCTCAGCCATCGTTTCGAGTAGATGTCCTGGATGGGTGGAAGCACGGTCCCAGTGATGTACTGGGACGTCTTCACCACCCACTGGAGGGCCTTGCGGTCGTGGACTGAGACATTTCCTAACCAGGCCATGGTGCAACCGGTTAGTACGCTCTCGATAGTGCAGTGGTATTATTTGGAGAGAACCCAGGGCGGCATGCCGAATTTATTAAGCCGTCTTAGGAAGTAGAGATGCTGTTACACCCTCTTGACAAGAGGGGTGGCGTTGTTGGTCCAGGACAAGTCCTTGGTGATGTGGACGCAGAGGAATTTAAAAATCGTGACTCTCGACTACAGTCCCATTGATGTGGATTGGGACATTTCCCTCATCTGCTTTCTGAAGTCAACAATCAACTCCTTTGTTTTGCTCACGTTGTTGTCATGACACCGTAACGCCATTTCACTTACCTCCTCCCTAAAGACTGACTCGGCGCTGTCGGCTATCAGGCCTACAACTGTGGTGCCGTCAGCAAACCTTATGATGGAGTTGGTGACGTGCAAAGCCACGCAGTCGTGGGTGAACAGGGAGTACAGCAGAGGACTGAGGACACCCCTGGGGCACTCCAGTGTTAAGAGGTGTTGTTGCCAATCCTTACAGCATGTGGTCTGCCCGTCAGGAAGTCCAGGATCCAGTTGCAGAGGGTGGTGTCCAGACCCAGGGCTCTGAGCTTGGTGTCGAGCTTGAAGGGAACAATAGTGTTGAACGCTGAACTGTAGTCAATGAACAGCATTTACACGTGTTCCTCTTGCCGAGATGTGTTACGGCCGTGTGAAGACAGACAGGGTTGAGTGTGACTAACAGAGGGTGGGGGAGGAGCAGATTTACTGGGAAGAGCTAAAACAGGAATGGGGGGGGGGGGGGGTGGGGGGGGGGGGGTATGCTGCAGCATCTGAGGTTGTGGTTGTGTCTGTGTTGCCGCATTTGTCCATGAGTGTGAATGGATTTTGACACATTCGAGTGCAGGTGTGGAGATTTCTTCTCTGTTTTGGGGTTTTTAATACATTGTTGTGTGTGTGTGTGTGTGTGTGTGTGTGTGTGTACTCAGATGAAAAGGTAAGGAACATGCTGTGTGTGTGCGTTCATGCGTGTGCATTCATGCTAGGGCTGGACGATATGGTCAAAATATTATATCACGGTATTTAATTCGTATTTTTTTTTAAACGGTATTTTTGGTTTTTGAATGATAAAAGTACTACTACATTTGCTTTATGAGTAGTGAGTGATCCTAGGGTGGCAACACATACACTCTAAGTGATTTCAATAAGTCTTTCTCCATTCTGATTGTTTTATACTGTTCAATTCGACTAAAACAAATTTCAGCACTTTGATCATTTCTGCAGTTGCTGCACTCAATTGCAGTGGTGGAAAAAGTACCCAATTGTCATACTTGAGTAAAAGTAAAGATATGTTTATAGAAAATTACTCAAGTAAAAGTGAAAGCCACCCAGTAAAATAATACTTGAGTAATAGTCTAAAAGTATTTGGATTTAAATATACTTAATTATCAAAAGTCAATGTAATTGATAAAATGTACTTAAGTATCAAAAGTAAAAGTATAAATAATTTCAAATTCCTTATATTAAGCAAACCAGATGGCACCATTTTATTTGTTTAATTTACAGATAGCCAGGGGCACACTCCAACACTCACAAAAACATTTGTGTTTAGTGAGTCCTCCAGATCAGAGGCAGTAGATAACCAGGGATGTTCTCTTGACAAGTGCATGAATTGGACCAAGTAAAAGTTGTCAAAAATAAAAATAGTAAAGTACAGATACCCAAAAAATGATTTTTTCTTAAAGTACTTTACACCACTGCTCAATTGAGATAATTTCCACACTGCCACGTAGGGCTGCACGATATGGGCAAATAATCTAGGACTTATTTTTAGCCAAATGTTGCAATTGCGATTTTACTTGCGAATTTGAGCAAAACTGTTGGAATCATGGAAATAGAATGACCATTTTAATTCTATAATTAGAATATAATAGTGGGCACTTTGAATACAGTGTTGTTTGACATGACAACAAATTAAAATGACAAGGAGGAGTTATTGTGACAGAGTAGGAACAAAGGTGTGTTTAAGTGTTTCCTATAAGCTTTGGCTACATTGCATGCTTTCTCTTAGCTACTTCATGTAGCTAACATTTTCTTGCTTGCATATTCCTCTTTGATTTAGAAGATACTCTTGCACAAACAACATGCTGATTTAGGTCTACACCATCACTGTTATTATCAGCGGCGGCTTCCCGCATGCGCGATTCATTTGCAGTCTGGACGCGGAGGGGTGAACATCTCCTGTTCTGACTGCAGCTGGGAGAGACTGCTGCGCCAGGACTGGGCCGCGTGTGAGTGCTTTGGGACGGGGGTGGGGCCCACGCAGCACCCACTGCTCGTTGAGAAGAGTAAGAAAGATACGTGCTTTTATGTCAGAGTCTCCAAAAGTCTCCAATAACACCAGAAAAAGTCGCTAGATTTGTCGCTAGTCGCTTTTTTGAAAATGTATCGCTAGAGGGGTCTGAATACCCGCTAAATATAGCGACAAAGTCGCTAAGTTGGCAACACTGCTCGTGGTTGAGGAATATCAAATGTGCTCCTTGAGTGACAGGGGGTGTGGCTAGATCTGTGTGGAAAGTGGCACGCGGAAAGAGCGGAGAGAGATGACTCAAGAAGCGAAGTAAACTATAAAAATGTACATTACACATGGCGTATCACATTTAACAACCCAAACACCGGTATAGAAGGTAAAGTAAAAACCCAAACTGGTCCCTGCATCAATACCGGTATATCATAAAATTCGGTATACCGCCCAGCCCTAGTTCATGCATGCACACACACCTTCAGAGGAAAAGGAAAAACATCCTGCTGTGTGCATCTATAAATACGGATGGGAATGTGTGTGAGAATGCATGGCTCTAATTTATCTGTAGTCAGAATGAAGGCCAGCCCAGTGGGGGGAATAACGTTTTCCTCAGTGTCATGCTGCTTAGTCACACAGAGAGACAGCCGGGGGGTAGATGACAGCTCAATGTTAGTGGGCGTTTGATGAGACTACTGCAGGTCACTGGAATTGTGGAACCAAAGGACAAAATAATGTACACAAGCCTGGCCCTGGACAAAATACCATCAGCTGGGGTCTAAAGTCTGTACCAATGTATTAGCTTAGCATAGTGGTGGCTAGCTAGTTAAGCTAGCTTGCGCATAGGCTGGGCCCTGGACCAAACAGCATCCAGGCCAAAAGCCATACCAATGTTGTAGCATTAACTATATAGTTGAAGCTAGCTTAGCTATCATGTGCACATGTCTGGATTGGGACAAAACACCAGCATCAAAGGCCAAAAGCCTATACCGATGTCCTAGTATGATGGAAGTTTAGCTGGTTCAAGTGACATCACCTTCCCTGAGAACTGGTTCATTATGTTCAGTAGGCTACAAAATGAAGAAAGCTAATTGAAACATAGGATGTACTACCCAAACTTATCTACTGAGAATACCCAATTTATTTTTCTTTTTTTCCAAAAAGCTTTGGTTCTGAAGAAAAAAAAAGCTTTGGTTTTAGTGGTGTACCAGTAAGCCTACTACTGACAGTAACTTTACAGAGTGCAGAGTTCTGATGGAAGGCAGTGTTGTGCAGAATACCGGTGTGGTTGCTAAACTAGCACATGCTACATTAGAACAGCATGCAACTTATTGTAGAAAACCCTACATCCCTAATTAATTTTGCATGACCTGATTTAAAGAACATTCCAATGAACCTGTGTCCCAGGCTACTGATCATAGAAAGATGGCTTTCCAGGGTTACGGGTTTGGTTCATCACAAGGTTTCTCTCAATGAACAACACATGGCCATTGTTCTTGCCCCTAAGCCTGCATTTGAAAAATGAGTGTATTGCTCAGTGAACTGTGACAAAAGATAAGCACAGTGCCATATAAATCGATTGAAAAACTATAGGAAGAGAGACCATAGTGACGGAACAAGGTTGAGATACATCCCAAACCCTTTTGCCTTCAACTGGAGGTAAAGCTTAATCGCTAGAACTGTCTGCTGTACAGTATGCACTAAATAACCATCACAACCATCACAGACGTCTTTCCTCCACGACCACACAGAGGTTGTGTCGCGATTCTTGATCTTTCTCCCGAGGTGTGCACTTCCGCACTCCTAGTCATTGATTTAAAAGCTTTTGATTGGTGCAAGCATTGGCTGGAAATTTCCCACCATTGTTCCTACACATCAATGAGGGAGGATTGTGCATTAGGTAGAAGGGTAGAGAATCGGAATGCAACCATGCTCCTGTTCAGTGATATCACCTGGGCCACCTTTAGTACACAACTAGCACGTAGAAATGTCAGGAACAGAGCTGACTTGAGTCCTTAATCTACATGTCAGAGAAGCATATTTGTTCTACTTACTGCATTTCTATTTGAACGTTCCACAATATTGTGCCCTACTGTCACCAATCAGTAGCAATGAGGCTTTTGAAGAGAAGAAGGAAGGAAGCAATTTAGGAGTTTCGAGACACTGTCGAAACCCCTCAAGGGACTGCGACTGCTCTTTGACAGGATGACAATGTGACCAGCACACCCTTAGTAGCCTCAAAGTTAGTGTGTAAACAACGGAACTAATGCTGCAGCTGCACAACTAGTAGCACATCCCCTAATATTGAGCAAGAAAGCTTGAACAACAGGATCTGTGATCATGTGATTTGTTCCCAGTTACAATCCTCAGAGATAGGAAGAGAGAGCGAGAGAGAGATTGATAGGAAGAGAGCGAGCGAGAGGGAGATGGAAAGGTGGACAGAGGAAGGGGAGAGAGGGAGAGGGACTGATTTGGTGGTTGGTTGAAAACCAGAATCAACCAACCAACCACTCCTCTCACTGCCAACCGATGTGAACAGGCACCTGAGGATGAAGACCGATCAACACCTTTTCTCGTTCCATAAAAAAACGCAGGTTCTCCATTCCATAGGAAGTCTAGCGTGTAGTTTCAATTCATGTTGCTGGTAGCAATCAATGGAAGAAATACAAAATGTTTGAATGAATGAGGGTGTGTAAATATGTGGTGGTAGTGAGGGGAATTGTTTTGTATTAGGAATCAAAATATAGGTTTAGGGGTAGTTCCTTTGAGTTGAATACAGGGGAAACCAAACTCATTCGAGTTCAAAGTCTTATAACACAAAAAGGACAATGTGTGTGCATATTAGAGTTCGACCGATTATGATTTTTCAACGCCGATACCGATACCGATTATTGGAGGACAAAAAAAGCAGATACCGATTAATCGGCCAATTAAAAAAAATAATATATATATATGTATTCATATATATATATATATATATATATATATATATATATATATATATATACACTGCTCAAAAAAATAAAGGGAACACTTAAACAACACAATGTAACTCCAAGTCAATCACACTTCTGTGAAATCAAACTGTCCACTTAGGAAGCAACACTGATTGACAATACATTTCACATGCTGTTGTGCAAATGGAATAGACAAAAGGTGGAAATTATAGGCAATTAGTAAGACACCCCCAAAAAGGGAATGGTTCTGCAGGTGGTGACCACACACCACTTCTCAGTTCCTATGCTTCCTGGCTGATGTTTTGGTCACTTTTGAATGCTGGCGGTGCTCTCACTCTAGTGGTAGCATGAGACGGAGTCTACAACCCACACAAGTGGCTCAGGTAGTGCAGTTCATCCAGGATGGCACATCAATGCGAGCTGTGGCAAAAAGGTTTGTTGTGTCTGTCAGCGTAGTCTCCAGAGCATGGAGGCGCTACCAGGAGACAGGCCAGTACATCAGGAGACGTGGAGGAGGCCGTAGGAGGGCAACAACCCAGCAGCAGGACCGCTACCTCCGCCTTTGTGCAAGGAGGTGCACTGCCAGAGCCCTGCAAAATGACCTCCAGCAGGCCACAAATGTGCATGTGTCAGCATATGGTCTCACAAGGGGTCTGAGGATCTCATCTCGGTACCTAATGGCAGTCAGGCTACCTCTGGCGAGCACCTGTAGGGCTGTGCGGCCCCACAAAGAAATGCCACCCCACACCATGACTGACCCACCGCCAAACCGGTCATGCTGGAGGATGTTGCAGGCAGCAGAACGTTCTCCACGGCGTCTCCAGACTCTGTCACGTCTGTCACATGTGCTCATGTGCTCAGTGTGAACCTGCTTTCATCTGTGAAGAGCACAGGGCACCAGTGGCGAATTTGCCAATCTTGGTGTTCTCTGGCAAATGCCAAACATCCTGCACGGTGTTGGGCTGTAAGCACAACCCCCACCTGTGGACGTCGGGCCCTCATACCACCCTCATGGAGTCTGTTTCTGACCGTTTGAGCAGACACATGCACATTTGTGGCCTGCTGGACGTCATTTTGCAGGGCGCTGGCAGTGCACCTCCTTGCACAAAGGCGGAGGTAGCGGTCCTGCTGCTGGGTTGTTGCCCTCCTACGGCCTCCTCCACATCTCCTGATGTACTGGCCTGTCTCCTGGTAGCGCCTCCATGCTCTGGACACTACGCTGACAGACACAGCAAACCTTTTTGCCACAGCTCGCATTGATGTGCCATCCTGGATGAACTGCACTAACTGAGCCACTTGTGTGGGTTGTAGACTCTGTCTCATGCTACCACTAGAGTGAGAGCACCGCCAGCATTCAAAAGTGACCAAAACATCAGCCAGGAAGCATAGGAACTGAGAAGTGGTCTGTGGTCACCACCTGCAGAATCACTCCTTTATTGGGGGTGTCTTGCTAATTGCCTATAATTTCCACCTTTTGTCTATTCCATTTGCACAACAGCATGTGAAATTTATTGTCAATCAGTGTTGCTTCCTAAGTGGACAGTTTGATTTCACAGAAGTGTGATTGACTTGGAGTTACATTGTGTTGTTTAAGTGTTCCCTTTATTTTTTGAGCAGTGTATATATCATACACACACACACACATTTTTGTAATAATGACAATTGCATTATAGCGTAAAAAAACAAAAAACAAAAAAATAAATTAAATAAAAATCGGCGCCCCAAAATACAGATTTCCGATTGTTATGAAAACTTGAAATCGGCCCTGATTAATCGGCCATTCCGATTAATCGGCCGACCTCTAGTGCATATGCAGTGTGAGAAAAGCCATAGATAGGCATCCATAGCCATGTGTACTGTAGAGTATGTGAATGTACTGTGTGCATGCATGTACAGTGCCTTCGGAAAGTATTCAGACCCCTTGACCTTTTCAACATTTTGTTACGTTACAGCCTTATTCTAAATAAAATATTTTTCTTAGCAATCTACACACAATACCACATAATAACAAAGTGACAACAGGTTTTTAGAAATTTTAGCAAAAAAAAACAGATACCTTATTTACATAAGTATTCAGACCCTTTGCTATGAGACTCGAAAATTTAGCTCATGTGCATCCTGTTTCCATTGATCATCCTTGAGATGTTTCTACAACTTGATTGGAGTCCACCTGTGGTAATTCAATTGATATGACATGATTTGGTAAGGGACACACCTTTCTATATAAGGTCCCACAGTTGACAGTGGATGGCAGAGCAAAAAGCAAGTCATGAGGTCTAAGGAATTGTCCGTATAGCACCGAGACAGGAGTGTCGAGGCACAGGTCTGGGGAAGGGTACCAAAACATTTCTCCAGTATTGAAGCTCTCCAAGAACACAGTAGGTTCCATCATTCTTAAATGGAAGAAGTTTGGAACCACCAAGACTCTTCCTAGAGCTGGCCGCCCGGCCAAACTAAGCAATTGGGGGAGAAGGGCCTTGGTCAGGGAGGTGACCAAGAACCCGATGGTCACTCTGACAGAGCTCCAGAGTCCATCTGTGGAGATGGGAGAACCTTCCAGAAGGACAACCATCTCTGCAGCACTTCACCAATCAGGCCTTTATGGTAGTGGCCAGACGGAAGCCACTCCTCAATAAAAGTCACATGACAGCCTGCTTGGGAGTTTGCCAAAAGACACCTAAAGACTCTCAGACCATGAGAAGCAAGATTCTCTGGTCTGATGAAACCAAGATTGAACTCTTTGAACTGAATCCAAAGCGTCACGTCTGGAGGAAACCTTGCACCATCCCTACGGTGAAGCATGGTGGTGGCAGCATCATGCTTTGGGGATGTTTTTCAGTGGCAGAGACTGGATCGAGGGAAAGATGAACGGAGCAAAGTACAGAGAGATCCTTGACATAGGTCCTGAGCTCTCTGGAGCAGGTCTCCGACTGGGGTGAAGGTTCACATTCCAACAGGACAACGACCCTAAGCACACATTTACATTACATTTAAGTCATTTAGCAGACGCTCTTATCCAGAGCGACTTACAAATTGGTGCATTCACCTTATGATTTCCAGTGGAACAACCACTTTACAATAGTGCATCTAAATCTTTTAAGGGGGGGGGGGTTAGAAGGATTACTTTATCCTATCCTAGGTATTCCTTAAAGAGGTGGGGTTTCAGGTGTCTCCGGAAGGTGGTGATTGACTCCGCTGACCTGGCGTCGTGAGGGAGTTTGTTCCACCATTGGGGTGCCAGAGCAGCGAACAGTTTTGACTGGGCTGAGCGGGAACTGTACTTCCTCAGAGGTAGGGAGGCGAGCAGGCCAGAGGTGGATGAACGCAGTGCCCTTGTTTGGGTGTAGGGCCTGATCAGAGCCTGAAGGTACGGAGGTGCCGTTCCCCTCACAGCTCCGTAGGCAAGCACCATGGTCTTGTAGCGGATGCGAGCTTCAACTGGAAGCCAGTGGAGAGAGCGGAGGAGCGGGGTGACGTGAGAGAACTTGGGAAGGTTGAACACCAGACGGGCTGCGGCGTTCTGGATGAGTTGTAGGGGTTTAATGGCACAGGCAGGGAGCCCAGCCAACAGCGAGTTGCAGTAATCCAGACGGGAGATGACAAGTGCCTGGATTAGGACCTGCGCCGCTTCCTGTGTGAGGCAGGGTCGTGCTCTGCGAATGTTGTAGAGCATGAACCTACAGGAACGGGTCACCGCCTTGATGTTAGTTGAGAACGACAGGGTGTTGTCCAGGATCACGCCAAGGTTCTTAGCACTCTGGGAGGAGGACACAATGGAGTTGTCAACCGTGATGGCGAGATCATGGAACGGGCAGTCCTTCCCCGGGAGGAAGAGCAGCTCCGTCTTGCCGAGGTTCAGCTTGAGGTGGTGATCCGTCATCCACACTGATATGTCTGCCAGACATGCAGAGATGCGATTCGCCACCTGGTTATCAGAAGGGGGAAAGGAGAAGATTAATTGTGTGTCGTCTGCGTAGCAATGATAGGAGAGACCATGTGAGGATATGACAGAGCCAAGTGACTTGGTGTATAGCGAGAATAGGAGAGGGCCTAGAACAGAGCCCTGGGGGACACCAGTGGTGAGAGCACGTGGTGCGGAGACAGATTCTCGCCACGCCACCTGGTAGGAGCGACCTGTCAGGTAGGATGCAATCCAAGCGTGGGCCGCGCCGGAGATGCCCAACTCGGAGAAGGTGGAGAGGAGGATCTGATGGTTCACAGTATCAAAGGCAGCCGATAGGTCTAGAAGGATGAGAGCAGAGGAGAGAGAGTTAGCTTTAGCAGTGCGGAGCGCCTCCGTGACACAGAGAAGAGCAGTCTCAGTTGAATGACTAGTCTTGAAACCTGACTGATTTGGATCAAGAAGGTCATTCTGAGAGAGATAGCAGGAGAGCTGGCCAAGGACGGCACGTTCAAGAGTTTTGGAGAGAAAAGAAAGAAGGGATACTGGTCTGTAGTTGTTGACATCGGAGGGATCGAGTGTAGGTTTTTTCAGAAGGGGTGCAACTCTCGCTCTCTTGAAGACGGAAGGGACGTAGCCAGCGGTCAAGGATGAGTTGATGAGCGAGGTGAGGTAAGGGAGAAGGTCCCCGGAAATGGTCTGGAGAAGAGAGGAGGGGATAGGGTCAAGCGGGCAGGTTGTTGGGCGGCCGGCCGTCACAAGACGCGAGATTTCATCTGGAGAGAGAGGGGAGAAAGAGGTCAAAGCACAGGGTAGGGCAGTGTGAGCAGAACCAGCGGTGTCGTTTGACTTAGCAAACGAGGATCGGATGTCGTCGACCTTTCCAAAATGGTTGACGAAGTCATCCGCAGAGAGGGAGGAGGGGGGGGGGGGGGGGGGAGGAGGATTCAGGAGGGAGGAGAAGGTGGCAAAGAGCTTCCTAGGGTTAGAGGCAGATGCTTGGAATTTAGAGTGGTAGAAGGTGGCTTTAGCAGCAGAGACAGAATAGGAAAATGTAGAGAGGAGGGAGTGAAAGGATGCCAGGTCCGCAGGGAGGCGAGTTTTCCTCCATTTCCGCTCGGCTGCCCGGAGCCCTGTTCTGTGAGCTCGCAATGAGTCGTCGAGCCACGGAGCAGGAGGGGAGGACCGAGCCGGCCTGGAGGATAGGGGACATAGAGAGTCAAAGGATGCAGAAAGGGAGGAGAGGAGGGTTGAGGAGGCAGAATCAGGAGATAGGTTGGAGAAGGTTTGAGCAGAGGGAAGAGATGATAGGATGGAAGAGGAGAGAGTAGCGGGGGAGAGAGAGCGAAGGTTGGGACGGCGCGATACCATCCGAGTAGGGGCAGAGTGGGAAGTGTTGGATGAGAGCGAGAGGGAAAAGGATACAAGGTAGTGGTCGGAGACTTGGAGGGGAGTTGCAATGAGATTAGTGGAAGAACAGCATCTAGTAAAGATGAGGTCAAGCGTATTGCCTGCCTTGTGAGTAGGGGGGGAAGGTGAGAGGGTGAGGTCAAAAGAGGAGAGGAGTGGAAAGAAGGAGGCAGAGAGGAATGAGTCAAAGGTAGACGTGGGGAGGTTAAAGTCACCCAGAACTGTGAGAGGTGAGCCATCCTCAGGAAAGGAACTTATCAAGGCGTCAAGCTCATTGATGAACTCTCCAAGGGAACCTGGAGGGTGATAAATGATAAGGATGTTAAGCTTGAAAGGGCTGGTAACTGTGACAGCATGGAATTCAAAGGAGGCAATAGACAGATGGGTCAGGGGAGAAAGAGAGAATGTCCACTTGGGAGAGATGAGGATCCCAGTGCCACCACCCCGCTGACCAGAAGCTCTCGGGGTGTGCGAGAACACGTGGGCAGACGAGGAGAGAGCAGTAGGAGTAGCAGTGTTATCTGTGGTAATCCATGTTTCCGTCAGTGCCAAGAAGTCGAGGGACTGGAGGGAAGCATAGGCTGAGATGAACTCTGCCTTGTTGGCCGCAGATCGGCAGTTCCAGAGGCTGCCGGAGACCTGGAACTCCACGTGGGTCATGCGCGTGTAACGGATGTGAAATGGCTAGCTAGTTAGCGGGTACGCGCTACTAGCGTTTCAATCAGTTACGTCACTTGCTCTGAAACCTAGAAGTAGTGTTGCACCTTGCTCTGCAAGGGCCGTGGCCTTTGTGGAGCGATGGGTAACGATGCTTCGTGGGCGACCGTCGTTGATGTGTGCAGAGGGTCCCTGGTTCGCGCCCGTGTCGGGGCGAGGGGACGGTTTAAAGTTATACTGTTACATTGATGCTGTTGACCCGGATCACTGGTTGCTGCGGAAAAGGAGGAGGTTGAAAGGGGGGTGAGTGTAACGGATGTGAAATGGCTAGCTAGTTAGCGGGTACGCGCTACTAGCGTTTCAATCAGTTACGTCACTTGCTCTGAAACCTAGAAGTAGTGTTGCACCTTGCTCTGCAAGGGCCGCGGCTTTTGTGGAGCGATGGGTAACGACGCTTCGTGGGTGACCGTTGTTGATGTGTGCAGAGGGTCCCTGGTTCGCGCCCGAGGTCGGGGCGAGGGGACGTACTAAAGTTATACTGTTACACGCGCTGGGACCACCAGGTTAGAGTGGCAGCGGCCACGCGGTGTGAAGCGTTTGTATGGTCTGTGCAGAGAGGACAGAACAGGGATAGACAGACACATAGTTGACAGGCTACAGAAGAGGCTACGCTAATGCAAAGGAGATTGGAATGACAAGTGGACTACACGTCTCGAATGTTCAGAAAGTTAAGCTTATGTTGCAAAAATCTTGTTGGCTAAAATGATTAAAATGATACAGTACTGCTGGCTGGTGAAGTAGGCTAGCTAGCAGTGGCTGCGTTGTTGACTTTGTTTGAAAGTGTAGCTGGCTAGGTAACCTCGGCCAAGACAACGCAGCCAAGACAACGCAGAAATGACTTCGGGACAAGTCTCTGAATGTCCTTGAGTGGCCCAGCCAGAACCTGGACTTTGACCCAATCGAGAATCTCTGGAGACCTGAAAATAGCTGTGCAGCAACGCCTCCCATCCAACCTGACAGAGCCTGAGAGGTTCTGCAGACAAGAATGAGAGAAACTCCCCAAATACAGATGTGCCAAACTTGTAGCGTCATACCAAAGAAGACTGGAGGCTGTAACCGCTGCCAAAGGTTCTTCTACAAAGTACTGAGTAAAAGGTCAATACTTATGTAAATGTGATATTTCAGTTTATTTTTGATAAATTAGCTAAATTGTCTAAACTGTTTTTGCTTTGTCATTATGTGGTATTGTGTGTAGATTGAGGGAAAAAACTATTTAAGCAATTTTAGAAAAAGGCTGTAAAGTAAGAAAATTAGGAAAAAGTCAAGGGGTCTGAATACTTCCCGAATGCACTGTATGTATGTGTGTGCGTACAACATGAGGGAAAACACAGTTGAGGGAAATGCAGTTCGATGGCATGCCAAGGCAAAAAAAAAATCCACTTCCTCTGTCCGTCACTTAATGTGGTACTCTCCCTGAAGCAACGAGAGTAGGCATCGTTAAGCCATGTTCCACACTGTAAGAAGGGGAAGTAGATACACAGTATCAACCATTGGAAGACAATGAGCCATGAAAACAGACTTAAATTGGAACTGGGCTTCTGTTCCCTTTTAAATGAGGCACATTATATAGGCTCTTTTGAACCCATATCAGTCCTTGGAGAAATCCTTAGGGGAAGCACATCAACAAGATCCGATCGACATTGAAAGACTCAACAGCACATACAGTACATCTGATATTAAAAATATCCAATTGACTAAAACTATCCTTATATTGGTAAGGGTGTTATGAACCGGTGTATGGGAGCATATCAATGCATTTGAGGCTGTGTTATTCTATTATAATGCAATGGTGTATTTAAGCCACACTTGAACAATAGCCTCCATTTAGATATGCTGACACTTGGCAACATCCCATGCCAAAATTCCCAGGGATGCACATCTGTTTCATTCAAACTAGTAAATGTGGGCTGTCGCAAAAATATATATATATATATATCAAGCGATTGGGGTCAAGCATAAACTGTATGTGATGTACACAACTGTGCCCCTGTCCAAATCATAATATTTTGTATAACCAAAATGCCTGAAAAAAAATGTTGCGTACCAGACGGTCACTATTTACGCAAGTTAACGCATTGTAACCCCATTGGTGAAAGATTGGTTATTATAAAGGTTATTATCTAGGGTATATTTAAGTGCAGATCATGCACATACATACTGATCTTAACCCGCTTTAATTGGTAGGTTATAATTGGGCTGTATGAATCAGAACAGGTGCTGTTACAACTCCATGTTGAATTACTATGGTCAGTGTGTGTGTATTGATTATCGTATACCTTCAGTTCAATCGAGGGGTCGAGCATGCATTATTGTATAGTAGCCTATGTTGGCTATGCGATGGGGGTAAAATCTGTCAACAACATAGTCAATGAATGACGCAGGATATAAATCCTAGGGTGAAATAGCCAAAAATGATACTGTCAATTCAGAACACTGTGGGGTGGTGGGGAGGCGAGCAATGTGAACCAACAAGAGAAAAGCTGTCGATTACGAATCCTTTGTGTAATGTCAAGCAAATGTATTATACTAAAATGTCTTGACATTCCTTCACCTGGCCTCAGATAAACTATTATTGTAGGCTAGTCAACACTCACCTTTGAAGCAAGCGTCTTGAGGTTCACGCAAGTCACAGAAGAAGAGTGAGTAAAGAACCAAATCAAATCCTCACAATCGTCTTCATTCCATGAAAAGGATTCGAAAATGAACGATATAGAACTTATTTGAGGAAATTAGTAGTGAAAGAAAATTCCATTTAGAGAATTTAGGAAGTGTTGAGAGGTAATGAAGAGCAGAGGGCACAACTTAGATTGCGGTAGCGATCCACTTCGCTAAAATAAACGCAAGTAGGCTATGGAAATGAATATGAGTAAAATTAAGTAGGCTTAGTGAAAGGCGCAGTGATAAATTAGAGCTATGAAATTAATCCTTGTGCCATATACGAGGGATATGGTGAAAACATTCCTTGTATTGAAAAAAGGCAAGATCATGTGCATCAGTGACGAAACAGACAGCACAAATATGATAGGGGAGAATGGACCGTATTACGTTTTTTACGCAACTAGATGGAGTCATGAATAACACAATTACGGTCCAAACACTTAAAAGACACACCATATCCCCTCAAATTAAGTGGACACTTCTGATGACGTATCATGACGTCTGACGAGTATACACTTGCAGGGCGAGGGAGGAAGGATTTTATTTTATTTTAATATATACATTTTTTATTAACAACAAATCAATGCAGGAAGTACATGTGGGAACACAATTATATATATAAATAATATACAAAGGACAATTGGGCTAGGGGGTACAATATCACATTACACAAGGACCTTAAAGAACATACATACACTTATTATTCTAACAGCTTTTTTGTTAGTAGAGTATTTAATTGTCTTAAAATACAGTTCAATTTATTTCTTTAAGGTAAGAAAATGTGGTGTTTTGTTTGTAAATTTACATTTGTGAATATGAAACCAAAAGAATAATGAAATGAATTACATAAAAATGTTTCAGCTTATTTCTATCGTAGGTAAAGAATCCAAGCAGTACATCTCTCCACAATAGTGTAAGATCTTCATAAATGTGTTCAATTATAAATCTACTGATGTCTTGCCACAGTTTTCTTACATGAATACAATGCCAAAAAAAGATGCAACACTGTTTCTGGGTGGTCATTACAAAAGGAACAATTTGAGTTGATGTTTTCCTTAAACTTCTTCATATTGTGGTTGGCAGGATAATATTTATGAATAATTTTAAAGAAAACTTCCTGAATTTTGGTAACAAGTAGGTATGTGTGTGGGAACATCCAAACTTTTTTTCCAACAGATATTATCAATAAATCCATTCCAATAAGGCATGACATAAGGTATAGATACAACATCCTGCTGAAACAAGGTTCATATCGCTCTGTTGTTGAATGGACCAAAAGAGAAACAAATCTTTCCTACTGATGAGTCAACAGGGTCAATGGAAGGTAGGCTCTGAAGGTCAGGTCTTGACACGTTCCTGAATAATAAAGCAACACCTGAGGGAATGGCATCTAAAACAATTGCAAATTCTTTAGGTGTTACAGGGACCTTGTAGTGCGATAAGTGATAAGAATTCCTTATAACTAAGTAAAAGACCCTCTGCATCTACCAGTTGGCTCACCAATAAGATATTATTTCGGAACCAATATCCAAAAAACAAAGAAGTATTTTTATACAATATATCTCGATTATTCCATATATAATATCTGTGTGGAGAAATGTTATGCTTATAAATTAAGGACCATGATAAGAAAACCTGCCGATGAAAAGCAGAAAGTTTCACTGGAACTTTGTCAATATTATAATTGCAAACCAACATGAAGTTAAGGCCACCAAAAGTAAAGAAGATTCCACATAGAAGTGGGTCTTCTTAGGAATTGTTTTATCCAATTGATCTCAAAAGTATTATGTAAGGTAGTAAAGTCCAGAAAATTAAGCCCACCATTCTTATAAGTGTTCATTACAACAGTTTTCCTAATGTAATAGGTACGGTTTCTCCACAGAAAGTTGAAAAGCATCTGGTCTATGTCCTCGCTTATTTTACCGTCAAGATATAAAGATAGAGCGCCATATGTTAGTCTAGAGATACCTTAAGCCTTGGTTATTAGGACTCTTCCTTTTAAAGATAAGTCCCTCTGTAGCCATTGATGTAGCTTCTTCTGTTTTTTTTAGTAAGAGGGTTAAAATTTAGCAAGCCTGATCCTGATCCTTTGTAATGGTCATGCCTAAATATGTAAGGTCTTCTTTCACTGGAATACCATAATATGAGGGTGTCACACAATCTTTGACAGCCATTAGTTCACATTTATTAATGTTAAGTTATAGAGCAGACGCTTTGGAAAAGGATTGTAATCACATTGATCGATATGGGAATTTGGTTAGCGTCTTTCAGACAGTGTAGTATCGTCAGCCAGCTGGCTTATAATAATTTCTTTACCAGCTATGGAAATACCTTGTACAGGACTATTATTTAAAATAATTTGTAAGCTGTTGGGTGATTAATAAAAACGGGTACGGAGAGATAGGACAACCTTGCATAATTCCTCTCTTTAACTCAAATCTAGGTGAGGTGCCATATTTCAATTTGATAGAGCTGTTACCATTTGTATAGAGTCTTAATAGCCTTACAGAAAAAATCCCCAAAGCCAAGTCTCTCAAGGGAGTGGAAGAGGAACTGATGCTCTACTGTGTCAAATGCTTTATAAAAATCTAAAAATAATATGAAGCTATCCTAGGTTATTAGGTCTGAGTAGTCAAGTATGTCTAATACTAGTCTGATATTGTTAGAAATATGTCTGTTCCTCATAAAGCCAGACTGTGTTTCATCAATGATTACATCCAGGACTTCTTTAATTATTTTTGCAAGTAGTAAGGCTAATATCTTATAGTCATTATTAAAAAGACAAATTGGACGCCAGTTATCGATGAGCAGCACTTCTTTTTTAGGCTTAGGTATCAGTGTTAATAACCCCTGACTCATTGTAGGAGGGAGAACATTGTTTTTAATACTCTCTAAAAAGACTTCAAATAGGAAGGGAGCTACTTGTTCAGAAAATAATTTGTAAAATTCTGATGTAATTCCATCAACACCTGGTGATTTATTGTTCTTTAGATGTTTGATAGACTATAATCTCTTCAACTTTGATGGGATCATCACACTGTTTAGATTCTATATCACTGATAGAGTGAACATTATTCAGTGAGTCAAAAAACATATCTGTGGATTCCTGACAATACGTAGAGCTTTATAATTTTCTGTAAAAATTGCTACAGTATTTTGCGATTAATTTTGGTCATCTGTAATAACACCATCAAGGTTTAACTTATGGATAGTGTTATTTGTTGAGTGAAATTTCTCATGTCTAAAGAAATAGGATGAATTCTGTTCTCCCTCCTCAATCCATTTTTTCCTAGATCTAATAAAGGCTCCTTCTGCTTTTAATCTATATATATTATCCAGTTTATTTTGTAACTCAATCAGTTCCATCTTCTCCTCCCCCGAGAGGCCGGCTGGGGATCTCTGAGAAAGGGAAGTTATCTTAATGATCACCTTTTCCTCCTCTGCTCTTTTGGTCTTAGCAAGATTACTACCAGATTACTACCATAAGGTATTTGGACACCTCTAATTTAAAGAGCTCCCAGTTCTTGCAATAAGATTTTTCTTTACAAGCCCTTTCCCAAAAGTGTGAAAGCAGATCTTTAACCTCAAACTTAACTATATCATTATTTAATCACAAGCTTCCAGTAGGATTTTTTATTTTACCTTTATTCAACTAGGCAAGTCAGTTAAGAACAAATTCTTATTTTCAATGACAGCCTAGGAACACTGCCTTGTTCAGGGGCAGAACGACAGATTTGTACCTTGTCAGCTCTGGGAATCAATCTTGCAACCTTTCGGTTACTAGTCCAACGCTCTAACCACTAGGCTACGCTGCCGCCCGCATGCTCTACCAAGGTTAGTATCAGGGGTAAATATTTTGATATCAATGTAAATGGCCATATGGTCTGTGAGGGGAGTATTTCAAATATGTGTAGTAACACTCACTATCAATACATTTGGATATAAGCCAAAAGGAAGGAATGATTTTTAAATGGACCACCCTTGGACGGAAATTCGTCACTCGTTCATCCCGCGATGATTGTGTTTTCAGCTACCGGTAGGTTGTGGGTGCTTTATATGCGCTACAGTCAATTATGAGTGCATGTATACTTATATATAAAAAAAAATATATATATATACGCCTACTGTATAATAGCTAGCAAATTAATTAGCTAACTAATGTTAGCCTGCCTAGCTGGAACTTCTGAAGAAGGAAAATGTTTTATTTCTACAATTTCCAAAAGATAACCAAACAAAATTCGACGAGGGTGTGTCTTTAATGAGTTTGAACCGTAGACAATGTATTTCACGTAGACAATTCCAATAAATTAACAACCATTTATGCAAAACCAATTAAGGACAGTTTCCCTGACACAGATTAAGCCTAGTCCTGAACAGCTCTTTTATAGAGATTCTAATTGAGCATACTTCTTAGTCTAGGATGCTTAATCTGTGTCTGGGAAACCTGCCCTTACACTTCGGAATAGATATTAGGTTAGGACTGTGAAAGACAAGGGCCTTGGAACACAATGCATCCTACTTTCCATCAACCATCTGATATAACTGTACTGTATCTGTGAAATTGAATTTAGTAACTATCACCATAGAACAGAGATCGCATAACCTATATCATGAAAAGTGAGTCACATTCATTTGAACAGGAATCTGAATAGTTTACCAGTACATAATTTGCACAAGCACAACACCAGCAATCTATTGGTGAGGAGTGGAACTGACAGACCTGGGATCACACGTTCAAGTCCTAGTTGGGCTACCCACAAATTTCGCGCTACAATGGTGGTAAAAGTGGGATAGCGCTACCATGAGATATGCCAGAGCACGAGGGATTTGAGGTACAGAGGGAAGGACTGGGTTAGTGCACAGGAGGTAAGGTGCAGAGGGAAGGAATGGGTTAGTGCACAGGAGGTAAGTCCTTAGTACAACACCAACTCTCTCATCAATGGACCTCTTCTTGTTATAAAAGCGAAGGTGTTGGACTGACACAAGGTTGTGGGTTAGGATCCAGGCAGGCTACCATCCGGATTCACAGAAGTCCTTACATTTTCATTCTCAGAAAATGCTATTCATCCTTATTAGCAAGGTCGATTTCATAAAAAAATAAGTGTTTTTAATCTTATCTGAGAAATATTTCAAATAAAGTATTTCCCATAAAATGTTTTGTTACAACATTGAGAATATATGCACAGTGTACGGGTTATAAGGTTGAATGAGACATTTTAAGATTAAAAAGGTAGTTGTATTAATTTTTTTCAACCTCTTATTGATATAACAGAGAAAGAGGGTACTTATTCTGGGTTTTCACAGAAATGTTAGTAATATGTAGAAGTAGTACCTTCTAAAAGTATTCACACCCCTTGTATTTTTCCAGCCTTAAACATTTATTAAATTGAGATTGTGTCCCTAATCACACACAATACTCCATAATGTCAGACATTTTTTTACAAATTAATTACAAATGAAAAGCTGAAATGTCATTAAGTATTCAACCTTTTTGTTATGGCAAACCTAAATAAGTTCAGGAGTTAAAGTTACATAATAAGTTGCATGGACTCACTCTGTGCTCAATAATAGTGGCTAACATGATTTTTGAATTGACTACACCCAATTTCTGTACCCCACACATACAATTATCTGTAAGGTCCCTCGGTCAAGCACTGATTCAACCACAAAGACCAGGGACGTTTTTTAATGCCTCATAAATAAAGGCACCTATCGGGACATAGAAAAGCACACTGAAGTTAGCAATTATGCTTTGGATGGTGTATCAACAAAACCAGTCACTACAAAGATACAGGAATCCTTCCTAACTCAGCTGATTTTCAAGCATGGTGTTGACTGCGTCATGTTATGGATATGCTTGTCTTGGGATACAAATAAACTGAAGAGCTAAGCACAGGCAAAATCCTAGAGGAAAACCTGGTTCAGTCAGCTTTCCAACAGAAATTGTGAGATAAATTCACCTTTCAACAAGACTATAACCTAAAACACGAGGCCAAATATACACTGGATTTGCTTACCAAGATGACATTGAATGTTCCTGAATGGCCCAGTTACAGTTGACTTAAATTGGCTTGAAAATCTATGGCAAAACTTGAAAATTGCCATCTAGCAATGATCAAACAACCAACTTGACAGAATTTGAAGAATTTTAAAAAGAATAATGTTCGAATATTGTACAATCCAGGTGAGCAAAGCTTTGAGACATACCCACAAAGACGCACAGCTGTAATAGCTGCCAAAGGTGAGTAACATGTATTGACTCAGGGGGTTGAATACTTACCTAATCAAGATATACTAGCATTTATTTTTTATTAATTAAACAAATCATACATCGAGTTTGACATTACAGAGTATGTGTGTAGATCATTGACAAGAAAAAGGACACTTTGTAACACAATGTTTTGAGAAAAGTCAAGGGATGTGAATACTTTCTGAATGCACAGTATGTCCCCAAAGTTTTTGGTTGTGTTTAGGCCTTTACAAGTTTTAGATTAACAAATTACATTTGATAGCAGACTAATTGAATAAAACAGTTGATCAAATGCACTTCTGTTCTTTCATAAATCATGGTTGAGACATCATTGAATTTGATGGAACAAAAATGATTCAGTTTACATAATTTGAAATGTAGCAATAATTTTGGGTGCGCTGCATGGACAGCACAAAATCCAACACACCTATCGCTTTTTCTTGCTCTCTTTCTTTAGTTTCTGACGAATCTGAGGCGCAGGTCCTTTTGACTTCTTATTCTGGTCACCAGCTTTCATGTCATTTGGCTCTGTCTCCTCCTAAAGATAAAACAGAATGTGAGTCCCAGTGACACTCGACACATATGGAACAATAACAGTAGGTTGCTGAATAGTAATGGACAGTTTGCTTGCTCAAGCCAAGTTCAAAAGAAGACTACAATAGGACAGAAGGGAAAAAATACAAAGCATCAGGCCTATACGGATTTAACACATAATGCTATAAGTAAACCTACAGTAAATAATGACAATATTATACCGCATTCTTTCAACTGCCAACAGGACTGTTTACCATACCTGTTCATGCCCCTTGGAGGTCGGTATTATGACAGCCAAGATGCAGATGAGTTGGAAAATAGCTCCCAGAAAGAGTCCATAGCGCAGGAGACTCTCAAGCAAAGTGGGTTCAGGTACCTCTGGGGGCGAAAGGTCCAGTTCCGCGGACATAGTAGCCTACTTTCAGGTCCCTGTGTGCAAGAAGACGAAATGTATGTAAACAAAGATACGTCTGCTCTGCAATGCTCAATATATTTTTCCAAATCAAATTCTCTATATTTGCCATATAATTGAAGGCCATATTGTAATACGCGCATAACTGTTACCTGCGTTGCTGTTTACAGAAACTACAATGTAACAGTGGCTGCAACAATGTTTCCACGCTTCTGAAATTGAAGCTGTCGGCCTCGATACAATAACACCACTTTTCTGTTCGGCAAATCTAATCATAGGCTACAATTTCAAACAAAAGCTTACCAGGGCCCTAAGTCAACTCGTCCTTCGTTCTTTTTATAGCACCAAACACGATCCTGAGTGTAAAATCGTGAGTTTAATGTAATTCGTATCAGCACAAAAAATATTTTACTGTCGTAAAATTTGCATCGGAAGTGAAGTCACTGTGAGATCCGCTTATTTTCTTAGCTATGTGAAGCTAGCCACAATAACGATTAGCCACAATAGTGGAATTTGCGCTTCGCCTTCAAAATAAAAGTACCCAATTGAAAGTGATGCAAACAGATACAACTAATGGAATAATCATACAGATCCTAATAAATGACTAATTCCGAATTATATGGGAATAATGCCATATTTGGACCATTGTTTTATTTCAGATTACATTACTCCTATGTGATGCTCCTCCCTCAACCGATCCGTCTTGGTTCGTGCTATCCGGGATCTTTGGGATGGTCCTACCCCATTGAAGTTTTAATTTAAAATGGTTAAAGGAGTAGTTCAATATTGTACAACTTGATGTTAGATGGTTCCTCACCCTGAAAGTAGTCTATGGGCCAGGAGAAACTGTAATCCATGATTCAGTTATCTTTAAACAGCCACTGCAAACTCCAGGAAACTGTAATCCATGATTCAATTCTCTTTAACAGCCACTACAAACTTCAGCTAACTTTAGCCACCACAAGCTAACATTCAATGGGAGTGATTGGGGCATGTGAGCATGTAAAAAAATAAAACGAAAATCACCTTTAAATAACATGAAACCAAATGTTGTGTTGATTTTAATTGATTTCAGGTGATTTGAGCATATTTAATTTTAAACATACTCACATATGCACCCATCACTTTCATTAATTGTTAACTAGTGGTGCCTAAAGTTAGTTTAAATTTGTAGTGACTGTTTAAAACGATTAGCCACAACAGTGGAATTTGCGTTTCACCTTCAAAATAAAAGTACCCCGTTGAAAATTGAAACCTGGATTACATATTCTCTTGGCCCGTAGACCACTTTCAGTGTGAGGAACAATCTAACGTCAAATTGTAAAATAGTGAACTACTCCTTTAAGGGTGAGGTCCCAAGGATTCTGGATAGCACTGGCCGATCCTGTCTTGGGGGTAGGGATGTCCCAAGGATTCCAGATAGCATGGACCATCTGTAGGATGTGGGACTCATAAAAATATATATATCCCCGAGCATCCGAGCATTACTTTCCAGAATAACTAGCTAAATTGTTACAAACGTTGTGGCAGTGATTTAATAATTTGTAGTTGTGAGAGAATACAAACAAAGCAAAAAGGCTTCCTCCTGCAAAAATTCTGTGCAAGGACGTCGGTCGCCACTGCCGGTGTAGTGACTTGGTCGACTGTATTAGCGTCATGCAAGTAACATTAGCGTCCCGGCAGCAAAATTAAGACTTCCGGTTTTCCGATTTTGACTTCAAAATGAAAGTTTACGGTAAAATGCTATGGGAATGATACGAAATCAATCATTTTGCAGTTTTGCCTAGTGCATAATCTTACAATTATGTTACAAAATTACAATTACATCGGGGAAAAATCTAAACTAAAGAGAATTAGTACTTTATATAAAATAGAATTATTAGGTGGAGCACATTGGGAATTGGTTAGATCTTAAGTAAAGAAATGTAAAGAACATTATATTCTACAGACATTGAGCTTAAGAAAATACATGTAAACAACATAATATTCTACAGACCCTACTGAATTAGCACTAGTCTCTATATGGTGTTATTTATTGGGTGACTGTGGTCTAAATACCCAGCAGCACTTAATTTTTTTTTTTTTTAATTTCACGTTTATTTAACCAGGTAGGCTAGTTGAGAACAAGTTCTCATTTGCAACTGCGACCTGGCCAAGATAAAGCAAAGCAGTTCGACACATACAACAACACAGAGTTACACATGGAATAAACAAACATACAATCAATAATACAGTAGAAAAATCTATATACAGCATGTGCAAATGAGGTAAGATAAGAGAGGTAAGGCAATAAATAGGCCATTGTGGCGAAGTAATTACAATATAGCAATTAAACACTGGAATGGTAGAATGTGCAGAAGATGTATGTGCAAGTAGAGATACTGGGGTGCAAAGGAGCAAGCTAAATAAATAAATAGAGTATGGGGATGAAGTAGACTGGATGGGCTAATTGACAGATGAGCTATGTACAGGTGCAGAGATCTGTGAGCTGCTCTGACAGCTGGTGCTTAAAGCTAGTGAGGGAGGTAAGAGTCTCCAGCTTTAGTGATTTTTGCAGTTTGTTCCAGTCATTGGCAGCAGAGAACTGGAAGGAGAGGCGGCCAAAGGAAGAATTGGCTTTGGGGGTGACCAGTGAGATATACCTGTTGGAGCGCGTGCAACGGGTGGGTGCTGCTATGGTGACCAGTGAGCTGAGATAAGGCGGGGCTTTACCTAGCAGAGACTTGTAGATGACCTGGAGCCAGTGAGTTTGGCGACGAGTATGAAGAGAAGGCCACTTGCTACTCCACCCATTCCATTGGTCCCAATAAAATACACTGTAGGCCTATAAATGACATATTGGCTTATAGAGAGTACTATTCTATGTGCATAAATTACATATTGGCTTATAGAGAGAACTATTCTATGTGCCAATGTAAAAGTGGGGTTGGGAATACTCAGTATGGTCTGTAGAATCTATATAGGGGATTATTTCATGAGGGACTAAAGCAATATTAACACATATGTGCTTAATATTAGGAAAGTTTATAAATAAATATAGTAGACCTAGCCTATAGAAAGCTGATGGATCCTCCTCTTTTTAATAGAGGCCATCAAAACTCTGTTTTCTCACGCAATTGCAAAGCCTATAGAAATGTTGCACAACATGAGCTCATGGGCTCTCATATTTGATTAGATTTGCATTGATGTCAGAGTGATTAGAGGTACAATAGAGTGCTGAGTACCTGGCAGTTAGGAATTGTGGTAGGCTACTAATGACCATCAGCAGCCTAATAACCGTGACAAAATTTGACTGCTGTCATGACTGGTGACCGCCGGTGGGGCGATAATATGGTCACCTTAACAGCCCTAATAATTACTAAATACATGTTCATTTTTCTACTATTACGTGGGGGACTTTTTTTTAGAACATTTCTGAAATTCTGTGATCCGAAAGTACTTTTTTAGTGTTGCTAACAAATTGCTGGTATCAGCTGCTTAGCTTATGCTGTAGCTAGCTTACTAGCTCTACTTTTACTGACATAAAAAGCTTGCTGATCAGCCTGTTTCAATTACCCTGAATTTGAAGACATGCGGCCCCAAAATGGTGAAGGTGCATAAAGATGGTGGCCCCCATGTACTTACCACAAACACATTATTTGCTAAGTTTGCCGTATTGTACAGTGCTCTCTGTTACTTATAGGCACATTGAACCACGTTGCGCACCATACTTTAAATGGTGTGGATAGTGCTCAAACGAAGACTTTATATTTGAATTCCTCCATCTATTTGCACCTTCGCCATTAAGAGGGTATGTTCACTGTTATCAGAAATCACTCCACAGACTGCGGACCCAGCTTCTGGCAGGGCAGGCGGAGGGGCAGGTTCCGGGTCGAGAGCCAGTCCGGGGCCTCACTGCGGTGACGGTCGGCGCTCGCCTTCTGCCGCCTCACGGCCCGTTGCAGGTGCACATGGGCGGCGTCCAGGTCTCCTCTGAGCGCTTAAACCATTCGTCCACCGCAGGAGCTTCGATCTGGCTCTGATGCCACGGTGCCAGAACCGGCTGATACCCCAGTACGCACTGGAAAGGAGAGAGGTTAGTGGAGGAGTGGCGGAGTGAGTTTTGGGCCATCTCTGCCCAGGGATGAACGCCGCCCACTCCCCCGGCCGTTCCTGGCAATAGGACCGCAGAAACCTACCCACATCCTGATTCCCTCTCTCCACCTGTCCGTTACTCTCGGGGTGAAAACCTGAGGTGAGGCTGACCGAGACCCCCAGACGTTCTATGAACACTCTCCAGACCCTGGACGTGAACTGGGGACCCCGATCAGAGACTATATCCTCAGGCACCCAGTAGTGCCGGAAGACGTGAGTGAACAGGGCCTCCGCAGTCTGTAGGGCCGTAGGGAGACCGGGCAAAGGGAGGAGACGGCAGGACTTAGAAAACCGATCCACAACAACCAGGATCGTGGTGTTGCCCTGTGATGGAGGAAGATCTGTCAGGAAGTCCACCGACAGGTGCGACCACTGCCGTTGTGGAACAGGTAGGGGTTGTAACTTCCCTCTGGGCAGGTGCCTGGGAGCCTTGCACTGGGCGCACACCGAGCAGGAGGAAACAGAAACCCTCACATCCTTGGCCAAGGTGGACCACCAGTACTTCACACTAAGGCAACACACCGTCCGACCGATGCCAGGGTGACCAGAGGAGGGTGACGTGTGGGCCCAATAGATCAAACGGTCGTGGACAGCAGACGGAACGTAGAGGCGCCCAGCTGGACACTGGGGGGGAGTGGGCTCTGTGCGTAACGCCCGCATGATGTCCGCGGCCAGCTCCCACACCACCGGTGCCACCAGGCAAGAGGCTGGAAGTATGATCCATGGACCGCTCCTCTGTGTCATACATCCGGGACAGTGCGTCTGCCTTAGCGTTCTGGGAACCTGGTCTGTAGGATAGAGTGAAAACGTGTAAAAAAACATGGCCCACCTTGCCTGGCGAGGGTTCAGTCTCCTCGCCGCCCGGATATACTCCAGATTGCGGTGGTCAGTCCAGATGAGAAAAGGGTGTTTAGCCCCCTCAAGCCAATTAGCCCCCTCAAGCCAACGCCTTTAGTGCCTTGACAAAAGCCACCAGCTCTCGGTCCCCCACATCATAGTTTCGCTTTGGTGGTGTGCCCGAGCGCTGAGAGAGCATGGCTCCTATCCCAGTCTCGGACTCGTCCACCTCCACTATGAACGCCAAAGAGGGATCCGGATGAGCCAGCACGGGAGCCGAGGTAAACAGAGCCTTCAGGTGACCAAAAGCCCTGTCCGTCTCAGCCGACCACTACAGCCGCACCGGTCCCCCCTTCAGCAGTGAGGTAATGGGAGCTGCTACCTGACCAAAACCCCGGATAAACCTCCGGTAGTAGTTGGCAAACGCTAGAAACAGCTGCACTTCCTTTACCGTGGTGGGAGTCGGCCAATTACGCACTGCTGAAATGCGGTCACTCTCCATCTCCACCCCTGAAGTGGAAATGCGGGTAACCTAGGAAGGAGACGGACTGTTGGAAGAACAGACATTTCTCAGCATTGACGTACAGGTCATGCTCCAACAGTCGACCAAGCACCCTGCACACCAAGGATACATGCTCGGCGCGTGTAGTGGAGTATATCAGAATATCGTCGATATACACCACTACACCCTGCCCGTGCAGGTCCCGGAAAATCTCGTCAACAAAGGCCTGGAAGACTGATGGAGCATTCATCAACCCGTACGGCATGACGAGGTACTCATAGTGCCCTGAGGTGGTACTAAATGCTGTCTTCCACTCGTCCCCCTCCTGGATACGCACCAGGTTGTAAGCACTCCTGAAATCCAATTTTGTGAAGAAGCGCGCCCCGTGCATATACTCGATCGCACTGGCGATGAGAGGCAGCGGGTAGCTATACCTCACTGTGATCTGATTGATCCCTCGATAGTCAATACACGGGCGCAGACCTCCATCCTTCTTCTTCACAAAAAAGAAACTCGAGGAGGCAGGTGAAGTGGAGGGCCGAATGTATCCCTGCCCCAGGGATTCGGAGACTTATGTTTCCATAGCCGCCATCTCCTCCTGTGACAGAGGATACACGTGACTCCTGGGAAGTGCTGCGTCTACCAGGAGATTTATCGCACAATCCCCCCGTCAATGAGGTGGTAATTTAGTCGCCCTCTTCTTACAGAAGGCGAGAGCCAAATCGGCATATTCTGAGGGGATGCGCACGGTGGAGACCTGGTCTGGACTTTCCACCGTAGTCGCACCGATGGAAACCCTCACACACCTCCCTGAGCACTCTCGTGACCACCCCTTGAGAGCCCTCTATTGCCACGAAATAGTGGCGTTATGACAGGCCAACCAGGGTAGGCCCAGCACCACGGGAAACACAGGAGAATCAATAAGGAAAATACTGATTCTCTCCTTGTGACCCTCCTGCATAACCATGTCAAGTGGAGCGGTGGCCTCCCTAATCAACCCTGACCTTAATGGTCGACTATCTAGGGCGTGCACAGGGGGAATCAAGAACAAGGGGAATCCCTAAACTATAAGCAAATGAACGGTCAATAAAATTCCCAGCTGCACCTGAATCTACTAGCGCCTTATGCTGGGAATGCGGGGGAAACTCAGGAAATGAAATAAACACATACATGTAAGCAACAGGGGGCTCTGGGTGAGCCTGGTGCCGACTCACCTGGGGTGACACGATAGTGCCCTGCCTGCGGTCTCGACTCCCTGAGGAACCCCCCCAGGACCGACCAGCAGTGTGCCCTCTGCGGCCACAGATGGTGCAGGGAATGGCACCTCCTCCGATCTCCATGGGCGTCTGAGCGGAGGTGCTGGGGGATGGAACTGACAGGTCCCGATCCGGACGTCCGCGGGCAGTCAGCAGGTTGTCCAGCCGGATGGACATGTTCACCAGCTGGTCCAATGTGAGGGTGGTGTCTCGGTAGGCCAACACCCAGCGGACGTCCTCGCACAGACTGCACCTGTAGTGATCGATCAGAGCCCTGTCGTTCCAGCTTGTGGTCAGGGTCCGGAAACCAAGGTGAAATCCTGCGCGCTCCTCGTCCCCTGCCTCAGGTGGAACAGACGTTCACCCGCCGCTCGAACCCTCAGGAGGGTGGTCGAACACTGCCCGAAAGCGGCAGGTGAACTCTGCATAATGGTCCAACGCCGCGTCTCCCTCACTCCATATGGCGTTGGCCCACTCCAGGGCTTTGCCTGAGAGGCAGGAGACGAGGGCGGACACACTCTCACGCCCCGAAGGAGCCGGGTGGATGGTCGCCAGGTAGAGCTCCAGCTGTAGTAGAAACCCCTGGCATCCGGCAGCCGTCCCATCATACTCCCTCGGGAGCCGAGTCGAAACCCGCTGGGACCAGGTCGAAGAGGAGTGGACAGTGGGACCTGTTGTAGTGGGGCTGGTGGAGGCGCTGGAAAACCTCCTCCTCTCTCCCAACGATCCATCGTCTGCAGCACGCGATCCATGGCTGTGCCCAGACGTTGTAACATGGTCGCGTGCTGCTGAACGCGCTCCTCCACTGGAACTGGGAGGGCGTCTGCTCCTGCTGACTCCATAAGAGGTGAGTGATTCTGTAAAGTTCTATGTGTAGCTGGTGCAGGGGAGTCAGGCGCAGGACAGCAGAGATGAGTAAATAAAAGTAACTTTACTCAAAGTCATCAAAATACAAGATAAATCCAAGCCCACAATACGGACCACAATACAACAAACAATCACTCACGACCAAACATGGGGAACAGAGGGTTAAATAAAACAACAGGTAATTTGGTGAGTGAAACCAGGTGTGTAAGACATAGACAAAACAAATGGAAAATGAAAAGTGGATCGCCGCCCGAACAAGGAGAGGGACCAACTTTGGCGGAAGTCGTGACAGTAATTCGTCACTCCAGAGAACGCGTTTCCACTGCTCCAGAGTCCAATGGCGGCGAGCTTTACAACACTCCAGCCGTCACTTGGCATTGCACATGGTGATCTTAGGCTTGTGTGCAGCTGCTCGGCCATGGAAACCCATTTCATGAAGCTCCCGACAAACAGTTATTGTGCTGATGTTGCTTCCAGAGGCATTTTGGACCTCGGTAGTGAGTGTTGCAACCTGAGTACAGACGACACCAACACTCAGCGGTCCCGTCCTGGGAGCTTGGGTGGCCTACCACTTCGCAACTGAGCCGTTGTTGTTCCTAGATGTTTCCACTTCACAATAACAGCACTTACAGTTAACCGGGGCAGCTCTAGCAGGGCAGAAATTTGATGAACTGACTTGTTGGAAAGGTGGTATACTATCACGATGTCACATTGAAAGTCACTGAGCTCTTAATTAAGGCCATTCTACTGCCAATGTTTGTCAATGGAGATTTCATGGCTGTGTGCTCGATTTTATACACCTGTCAGCAGTGGCGGATATAGATGGTCAGCCGCCCAGGGCAGCATCTTGCCGGGGGTGCGGCACTGGGCGCCCGGAAAAAAACATTTGGAATGGTGACATTTGCACGATCGGTTTTCTATTGCTCATTTGCACGTCACGTCAATGATATCATGTCACCGTGTGGGACTGTGGGTCAATTAACCTTGTCGGAGTGGGCGCCCTGATTCTAGTTTGTGAGCTAGGTAGGCTACTACCTGGAAAGATCTTCCACTCAGAAGTACGAGATGGGGAGGGGAGCGGGGATAGGTTGACTTCAGGTCTCCCCACTGGAAACCCGAGGTAGGAGGAGAAGGGGCAATCTATCAAATAGCACACCTCTGACTTTGTGCAGTACTAATGCAATTAGTAAAATCTGTCACACTATGAATTGCTACCAAATAAACCACAATTCATTCACAATACTGTGAATATATAGTTTCACAGACATATTGTTGCATTTTTTCTGCTTTGTGCGAAAATAATAACATAAAACCAGTCTGCACACCACCAAGGTGAATTGGTTAAGTCTTGACTCTTGGTTGACAGTGTTGGGGGATGGGTGATGTAATGTATTGATGCTCGAGTGCCAAATCAACACAAATTTGTGTCTATTTGTCTTTGTTACTTCTTTTTGATATCTTATTTTGTATATCTTTATAGATTTATGTAGTTTTAAATGTTATGATTATTTATTTGTCTGAATAAAAATGACAGTTAGTGAAGGACGGTGCTTTTTTTTGTTGGTGGGGGGAGCTGAATGGGGGGTTCGCCCAGAGAGCCATACAAGCTAGAACTGCCACTGCCTGTCAGCAATGGTTGTGGCTGTAATAGCCAAATCCACTAATTTCAAGGGTTGTCCACATACAGTTGAAGCCGGAAGTTTACATACACTTTAGCCAAATACATTTAAACTCAGTTTTTCACAATTCCTGACATTTAATCCTAGTAAAAATGCCCTGTCTTAGGTCAGTTAGGATCACCACTTTATTTTACGAATGTGAAATGTCAGAATAACAGTTAGAGAGAAGGATATATTTCAGCTTTTATTTCTTTCATCACATTCCCAGTGGGTCAGAAGTTTACATACACTCAATTCGTATTTGATAGCATTGCCCTTAAAATGTTTAACTCGGGTAGCCTTCCACAAGCTTCCCACCATAAGTTGGGTGAATTTTGGCCCATTCCTCCTGACAGAGCTGGTGTAACTGAATCAGGTTTTTAGGCCTCCTTGCTCGCACATGCTATGTCAGTTCTGCCCACAGATGTTCTATGGGATTGAGGTCAGGGCTTTGTGATAGCCACTCCAATACCTTGACTTTGTTGTCCTTAAGCCATTTTGCCACAACTTTGGAAGTATGCTTGGAGTCCATTTGGAAGACCCATTTGCGACCAAGCTTCAACTTCCTGACTGATGTCTGAGATGTTGCTTCAATATGTCCACATAATTTTCTTTCCTCATGATGCCATAAATTTTGTGAAGTGCACTAGTCCCTCCTGCAACAAAGCATCCCCACAAAATGAGGCTGTCACCCCCTTCGGCTTGCAAGCCTCCTCCTTTTTCCTCCAAACATAACAATGGTCATTATGGCCAAACAGTTCTATTTTTGTTTCATCAGACCAGAGGACATTTCTCCAAAAAGTACGATCTTTGTCCCCATGTGCAGTTGCAAACCGTAGTCTGGCTTTTTATGGCAGTTTTGGAGCAGTGGCTTCTTCCTTGCTGAGTGGCCTTTCAGGTTATGTCGATAAGGGACTCGTCTTTACTGTGGATATAGATACTTTTGTACCTGTTTCCTCCAGCATCTTCACAAGGTCCTTTGCTGTTGTTCTGGGATTGATTTGCACTTTTCGCACCAAAGTACGTTCATCTCTAGGAGACAGAACGCATCTCCTTCCTGAGCGGTATGACGGCTGCGTGGTCCCATGGTGTTTATACTTGCGTACTATTGTTTGTACAGATGAATGTGGTACCTTCCGATGTTTGGAAATTGCTCCCAAGGATGAACCAGACTTGTGGAGGTCTACAATTTGTGGAGTGGTTGAAAAACGAGTTTTAATGACTCCAACCTAAGTGTATGTAAATTTCCGACTTCAACTGTACATCTGTATATATAGTGTATTTAAGCCTAGGGTAAGCTCCTATGTTGGCTCCTGTCATGATGACATTTATAATGCATGCGTTGCCTAAACAAAATGTGCACACTATAGGCTTGCTTACAAACTATTTGTTTGTCCTCTCATGCACTTGCCCCTAATTGTGATTAGCTGTTTTACCTGTATTCACATTTGTATTTTGACAGGTTTATGATCCTGGACAGGGAAGTGTACGAAAAAAGTTATACAGCATTGAAGTTCCCCAAGGACACATTGGCCCCATCATCCTTAAATGGAAGAAGTTTGAAACCACCTAGACTCTTCCTAGAGCTGGCCGCCAGGCCAAACTGAGCAATTGGGGGAGAAGGGCTTTGGTCAGGGAGGTGCCCAAGAACCCGATGGTCACTCTGACAGAGCTCCAGAGTTCCACTGTGGAGATGGGAGAACCTTCCCGAAGGACATCCATCTCTGCAACACTGCACCAATCAGGCCTTTATAGTAGAGTGGCTAGACGGAAGCTACTCCTCAGTAAAAGGCACATGACAGCCTGCTTGAGGTTTGCCAAAAGGCACCTAAAGGACTCAGACCATGAGAAACAAGATTCTCTGGTCTGATGAAAACAAGATTGAACTCTTTGGCCTGAATGCCAAGTGTCACGTCTGGAAGAAACCTGGCACCATCCTTACGGTGAAGCATGTCCATCCTCTACTGATTCTGAATAAATAATTTTCATAGTCCGAGTTCACTGGAAGAGCTATTGAAGATTTAAGGCAAAAAATAAATAAAATAATTCTAACACAATAATGTTGTGGATTTTTCTCCATCCACCCCTAATATAGAATATATCTGTCACGTTTGTTGTAAAGATGAGACCAAGGCGCAGCGTGAGTAGGATCTCAGGATGTTCCGGACGGTAGACCGTCTCAGGAGGTTCCAGACCGTAGACCGTCTCAGAAGGTTCCGGACCGTAGACCGCCTCAGGAGGTTCCAGACGTAGACCGTCTCAGGAGGTTCCGGACCGTAGACCGTCTCAGGAGGTTCCGGACAGTGGCCCGTCTCAGGAGGTTCCGGACCGTGGCCCGTCTCAGGAGGTTCCGGACTGTGAAACGTCGCCGGAAGCTCTGGACTGGGAACTGTCGCCGGAAGCTCTGGACTGGGGAGGCGCACTGGAGATCTGATGCGTGGGACCGGTATAGGTGGCACCGGGCTGATGACACGCACCTCAGGGTGAGTGCGGAGAGGAGGCACAGGACGTACTAGACTGTGGAGGTGCACTGGAGACCTGATGCGTGGGACCGGTACAGGTGGCACCGGGCTGATAACACGCACCTCAGGGCGAGTGCGGAGAGGAGGCACCACCCTTCCTGGCTGGATGCTCACTCCAGCCCGGCAAGTGTGGGAAGCTAGCACAGGACGCACTGGGCTATGAATGCGCACTGGAGACCTGATGCGTGGGACCGGTACAGGTGACACCGGGCTGATGACACGCACCTCAGCACGCCCGCTCTGCAGCGCTCTCAATGCTAGCACCTCTCTCCGGAATCTTGCGTCGAGCTCCTCATCCGACTCCCTGACTGGCTCTGGTTCGCTCCTCGGCTCCGCCGACTGCTCCATGTGCCCCCCCCCCCCCCCCCCAAAAAAAAATTGGGGTTGCCTCTCGTGCTTGCTCCGTTGAACTATCTCCTCGTATCGTCGCCGTTCCGCTTTCGCTGTCTCTATCTCCTCCTTAGGTCGGCGAAACTCCCAGGCCTGCGTCCAGGGTCCTTTTCCCTTCAGGATCTCCTCCCAAGTCCACTCCTCCTGTACACACTGCTTGGTCCATTTTTGGTGGGATCTTCTGTCACGTTCGTCGTAAAGATGAGACCAAGGAGCAGCGTGAGTAGAGTTCCACATAATTTTAATCAACTGAAACTCACCTAACAAAACAACAAACAACCGAACGAAACGTGAAGCTATACGAATAGTGCAGACAGGCAACTAAACATAGAACAAGATCCCACAACACAAACAAGGAAAATGGCTCCCTAAATATGATCCCCAATCAGAGAAAACGATAAAAAGCTGTCTCTGATTTGGAACCATATCAGGCCAAAATAGACATACAAAAACCCCTAGACATACCAAAAACCACTAGACATACAAAAACTAGCGTACCCACCCTAGTCACACCCTGACCTAACCAAAATATATAGAAAAACAGAGATATCTAAGGTCAGGGCGTGACAATATCATGTTCATATTCATGGCATGTTTGTTTCAATAGCTATTGACGAGACAAAACTGAATACCACCGAATATCCAATATAAATCTAATTCTACCTCGGTCCAAAACCAACTGTAAGAGAGAAGGGACGGCACCATTTGGATAGAACAAGCCTGTGACAATGCTACGGGCGATTATCATCACAAAATGTCATCACTGAGAGAGCAGGCCCTACATCTCAAGCAAAAAACTACATCAGCAACGCACTCACAAGCTTTTGTTTTTTATATGACATGGACATGCTCCAACTGATGCCATTGCACGAGCTGACAATAATTGACTATTTTTAACTGCTGTCATATCAACACTTATTTTCACTATTTATCAAGGACACTGGCACTTATAATGATGTTTAGGCTAATGATGTTTTCATCAGTTGACTGTGCATTTGCTTCTTGGTGTTTGGTTTATTATAAACTCAGCAAAAAAATAAATGTCCCTTTTACAGGACCCTGTCTTTCTAAGATAATTCGTAAAAATCCAAACAACTTCACAGATCTTCATTGTAAAGGGTTTAAACACTGTTTCCCATGCTTGTTCAATGAACCATAAAAAATGAATGAACATGTACCTGTGGAACGGTCGTTAAGACACTAACAGCTTACAGACGATAGGCAATTAAGGTCACAGTTATGAGAACTTCGGACACGAAAGAGGCCTTTCTACTGACTCTGAAAAACACCAAAAGAAAGATGCCCAGGGTCCCTGCACATCTGCGTGAACGTGCCTTAGGCATGCTGCAAGGAGGCATGAGGACTGCAGATGTGGCCAGGGCAATAAATTGCAATGTCCGTACTGTGAGACGCCTAAGACAGCACTACAGGGAGACAGGACGGACAGCTGATCATCCTCACAGTGGCAGACCACGTGTAACAACACCTGCACAGGATCGGTACATCCGAACATCACACCTGCGGGACAGGTACATGATGGCAACAACAACTGCCCGAGTTACACCAGGAACGCACAATCCCTCCATCAGTGCTCAGACTGTCCGCAATAGGCTGAAAGAGGCTGGACTGAGGGCTTGTAGGCCTGTTGTAAGGCAGGTCCTCACCAGACATCACCGGCAACAACGTCGCCTATGGGCACAAACTCATCGTCGCTGGACCAGACAGGAGTGGGTGTGAGACAATCTCAACGCAGTGCATTACAGGGAAGACATCCTCCTCCTTCATGTGGTACCCTTCCTGCAGGCTCATCCTGACATGACCCTCCAGAATGACAATGCCACCAGCCATACTGCTCGTTCTGTGCATGATTTCCTGCAAGACAGGAATGTCAGTGTTCTGCCATGGCCAGCGAAGAGCCCGGATCTCAATCCCATTGATCACGTCTGGGACCTGTTGGATCGGAGGGTAAGGGCTAGGGCCATTCCCCCAAGAAATATCAGGGAACTTGCAGGTGTCTTGGTGGAAGAGTGGGGTAACATCTCACAGCAAGATCTGGTAAATCTGGTGCAGTCCATGAGGAGGAGATGAACTGCAATGCTTAATTTAGCTGGTGGCCACACCAGATACTGACTGTTACTTTTGATTTTGACCTCCCCTTTGTTCAGGGACACATTCCATTTCTGTTAGTCACATGTCTGTGGAACTTGTTCAGTTTATGTCTGTTCTTGAATCTTATGTTCATACAAATATATAAATATTTAAATGTTAAGTTTGCTGAAAATAAATGCAGTTGACAGTGAGAGGACGTTTTTTTTTTGCTGAGTTTATATACTTTTTGTCTTTATAAAAATAAGTTGTAACCACATTCCAACAAATATGCTTTCTGTTTCGTAGTTGTATAAAGGCACTCCAAGAATATAATTTATTGAACATTTTAATTTTGGTGTGATTTTTTTGTGTTTTTTTTGTGTGTATTTTACCCCTTTTCGATCTTGTCTCATAGCTGCAACTCCCCAACGAGCTCGTAAGGCGAATATCGAGTCATGTGTTCTCCGAAACATGACCCGCCAAACCGCACTTCTTAACACCAGCCCGCTTTAGCCATCAGCACCAATGTGTCGGAGGAAACACCGTCTACCTGACGACTGAGGTCAGCCTGCAGGCGCCTGGCCCACCACAAGGAGCCGCTAGAGCGCAATGTGCCAAATAAATCCCCCTCCGCCACCCTATGGGACTCCCGATCACGGCCAGTTGTGATACAGCCTGGGATCAAACCCGGGTCTGTAATGAAGCCTCAAACCGCTAAGCCACTCGGGAGTTTTTTTGTTTTGACATACAGTGCCTACAGAAAGTATTCACACCACTTTTACTTTTTCCAATTTTCTTTGTGTTACACCCTGAATGAAATTCGATTAAATTTAGATTTTTTTTTGTCACTGGTCTACACACAATACCCCATAATGTCAAAGTGGAATAATGTTTTCGACATTTTTACAAATTAATAAAAAATGAAAAGTTGAAATGTCAATAAGTATTCAACCCCTTTGTTATGGCAAGCCTAAATAAGTTTAGGAGTAAAAACACAGACTCAACCACAAAGACCAGGGAGGTTTTCCAATGTTTCGCAAAGACGGGCACCTGTCGTAGATGGGTAAAAAACAAAAAAAGCTGACATTGAATATCCCTTTGAGCATGGTGAAGTTATTAACTACACTTTGGATGGTGTATCAATACACCCAGTCACTACAAATATACAGGAATCCTTCCTAACTTAGTTGCCGGAGAGTTGTTACAGAGTTTAATGGCTGTGATAGGAGAAAATTGAGGATGGATCAACAACATTGTAGTTACTCCAAATCAAATCAAATTTTATTGGTCACATACACATGGTTAGCAGATGTTATTGCAAATGTAGCAAAACGCTAATGGTTCTAGATCCGACAGAGTGAAATTGACAGACTGAAAAGAAGAAAACCTGTACAGCAGAGGAGGCTGGTGGGAGGAGTCAATACAATGAGCTGGTCCACCTATAGCTGCTCCCACCAGCCTCCACTGCTGTACAGAATAAAAATATTGCAAAACATGCATCCTGTTTGCAACAAAGCACTAAAGTAATGTTGCAAAAAATGTGGCAAAGCAATTCACTTTTTGTCCTGAACACAAAGTTTTATATTTGAGTCAAATCCAATACCACACGTTATTAAGTTCCACTCTCCATATTTTCAAGCATAGTGGTGGCTGGATCATGTTATGGGTATGCTTGTAATCGTTAATGACTGGGGAGTTTTTCAGGATAAAAAAAAAGATTTACGGAATGTAGCTATGCATAGGAAAAATCCTAGAGGAAAACCTGGTTCAGTCTGCTTTCCAACAGACACTGGGAGAATAATTCACCTTTCAGCAGGATAATAAGCCAAAACACAAGGATAAATATACACTGGAGTTGCTTACCAAGAAGACAGTGAATGTTCCTGAGTGGCCAAGATACAGTTTTGACTTAAATCTGTACTTGAAAATCTATGGCAAGACCTGAAAATGGTTGTCTAGCAATGATCAACCACCACAGAGCTTGAAGAATTTTGAAAATAATAATGGGAAAATGTTGCACAATGCAGATGTGGAAAGCTCTTAGAGACTTACCCAGAAAGACTCACAGCTGTAATTGCTGCCAAAGGTGCTTCTGCAAAGTATTTCCTCAGGGGTGTAAATACTTATTAAATTAGATATTTCTCTATTTAATTTTCCATAACTTTGCAAAAATGTCTAAAAACATGCTTTCACTTTGTCAATATGGGGTATTGTGTGTAGATGGGTGAGAGAGAAAAATCTATTTAATCTGTTTAGAATTCAGGCTGCAACACAACAAAATGTGGAATAAGGCAAGAGGTATGAATACTTTCTAAATGCACTGTATGTCTTTTATAAAATATGTTCTGCAATTTTGACACATATCAACTGTACTGGTTGTTCAGGCTTTGATCTTGTCCCATCTTGATTACTGTCCGGTAATATGGTCAGATGCAGCAAAGAAAGACCTAGCAAAGCTGCAGCTGACTCAAATAAAAGCACCATGCCTTGCCCTTAACTACACACACATAACTAACATCAACAACATGCATGATAGTCTTTCATGGTTGTGGGTTGAGGAGAAATGGACTACCTCTCTTCTAGTCTTTTTAAGAAACATTTGTGTGTTGAAAATGTCTAACGACTTGTATAATCTGTTTGCACACACTTCAAAACGAACATAGATACCCCACCAGACATGCCACTATGAGTTTCTTCATGGTACCCAAACCAAAAAATTATTTAATGTGTCGCATTGTTATGTATAGAGCAATGTCATCGTGGAATGCTCTGCCATCAGAGGCTACTCAGGCAAAAAGCTAGTTTAGCTTTAAAAAAACATTTAAAAACGAGTCTTCTTGGGTATGACGCTACAAGCATGGCACACCGGGTTCATGTCCGGACTCTGGCTGGGCCACTCAAGGACATTCAGAGACTTGTCCCGAAGCCACTCCTGTGTTGTCTTGGCTGTGTGCTTTGGGTCATTGTCCTGTTGGAAGGTTCTCCCATCTCCACAGACAAACTCTGGAGCTCTGTCAGAGTGACCATCGGGATCTTGTTCACCTCCCTGACCAAGGCCCTTCTCCCCCAATTGGTCAGTTTGGCCGGGCGGCCAGCTCTAGGAAGAGTCTTGGTTGTTCCAAACTTCTTCCATTTAAGAATGATCGAGGGCACTTTCTTCTTGGGGACATTCAATGCTGCAGAAAGGCTTTTGTACCCTTCCACAGATCTGTGCCTCGACACAATCCTGTCTCGGCGCTCTACGGACAATTCCTTCGACCTCATGGCTTGGTTTTTGCTCTGACATGCACTATCAACTTTGGGACCTTATATAGACAGGTGTGTGCCTTTCCAAAACATGTCCAATCAATTGCATTTACCAAAGGTGGACTTCAATCAAGTTGTAGAAACATATCATGGATGATCAATGGAAACAGGATGCACCTGAGCTAAATTTCGAGTCTCATAGCAAAGGGTCTGAAAACTTATGTACAGTTGAAGTCGGAAGTTTACATACACTTAGGTTGGAGTCATTAAAACTAGTTTTTTTGTTTGTTTCTTGTTAACAAACTATAGTTTTGGCAAGTCGGTTAGGACATCTACTTTGTCCACGACACAAGTAATTTTTCCAAAAATTGTTTACAGACAGATTATTTCACTTATAATTCACTGTATCACAATTCCAGTGGGTCAGAAGTTTACATACACTAAGTTGACTGTGCCTTTAAAGATCTTGGAAAATTCCAGAAAATTATGTCATGGCTTTAGAAGCTTCTGATAGGCTTATTGACATAATATGAGTCAATTGGAGGTGTAACTGTGAATGTATTTCAATGCCTACCTTCAAACTCAGTGCCTCTTTGCTTGACATCATGGGAAAATCAAAAGAAATCAGCCAAGACCTCAGAAGAAAATGTAGACCTCCACAAGTCTGGTTCATCCTTGGGAGCAATTTTCAAACACCTGAAGGTACCACGTTCGTCTGTACAAACAATAGTACGCAAGTATAAACACCATGGGACCACGCAGCCGTCATACCACTCAGGAAGGAGACGCGTTCTGTCTCCTAGAGATGAACGTACTTTGGTGCGAAAAGTGCAAATCAATCCCAGAACAACAGCAAAGGACCTTGTGAAGATGCTGGAGGAAACAGGTACAAAAGTATCAATATCCACAGTAAAACGAGTCCTATATCGACATAACCTGAAAGGCCGCTCAGCAAGGAAGAAGCCACTGCTCCAAAACCGCCATAAAAAGGCCAGACTACGGTTTGCAACTACACATGGGGACAAAGATCATACTTTTTGGAGAAATGTCCTCTGGTCTGATGAAACAAAAATAGAACTGTTTGGCCATAATGATCATCATTATGTTTGGAGGAAAAAGGGGGAGGCTTGCAAGTCGAAGAACAACATCCCAACCGTGAAGCACGGAGGTGGCAGCATCATGTTGTGGGGGTGCTTTGCTGCAGGAGGGACTGATGCACTTCACAAAATAGATGGCATCATGAGGTAGGAAAATTATGTGGATATATTGAAGCAACATCTCAAGACATCAGTCAGGAAGTTAAAGCATGGTCGCAAATGGGTCTTCCAAATGGACAATGACCCCAAGCATACTTCCAAAGTAGTGGCAAAATGGCTTAAGGACAACAAAGTGAAGGTATTGGAGTGGCGATCACAAATTCCTGACCTCAATCTTGTAGAAAATGAGTGAGCAGAACTGAAAAGGCGTGTGCGAGCAAGGAGGCCTACAAACCTGACTCAGTTACACCAGCTCTGTCAGGAGGAATGGGCCAAAATTCCCCTAACTTATTGTGGGAAGCTTGTGGAAGGCTACCCGAAACATTTAACCCAAGTTAAACAATTTAAAGGCAATGCTACCAAATACTAATTGAGTGTATGTAAACTTCCGACCCACTGGGAATGTGATGAAAGAAATAAAAGCTGAAATAAATCATTCTCTCTAACTATTACATTACTCTGACATTTCACATTCTTAAAATAAAGTGGTGATCCTAACTGACCTAAAACAGGGAATTTTTACTGCGAATAAATGTCAGGAATTGTGAAAAACTGAGTTTAAATGTATTTGGCTAAAGTGAATGTAAACTTCCGACTTCAACTGTAAAAAAGGTATTTCATTGATTTTTTTTATTGTATTTGCCAAAAATCTTTTTTGTCATTATGGGGTATTGTGTGTAGATGAGGACATTTTTTTATTTAATCACTTTTAGTATATGGATGTAACGTAACAAAATGTGGAAAAAGTCAAAGGGTTTTGAAACACTTTCTGAATGCACTGTATACTGTACAATGGTAGCTGAATTAGTTGAAATGTGTCCAAAGCACTTTGAATTGTTTTGATAATACAAAAAGTAATCCGACATAACATAAATGCAGTTCATTTTATAACGTATCATAACTAGTTCAAGATTTGTCAAAGGGTTGCTTTGTTTCCACATTCATGAATTAACATATTGTTTATTTTAGTAATGCTGTTGATCTCTGTTTGTCTGTCTGTCAGTAGCTCTTGGCTCGACTGCAAATGCACTGAAAGACTCAAAACACCACCACTGTGTAGTAAAACCATGAAAAGTAGTGCACCTTAGCTGAGATCTGGTGTTTGGAGGGTGTTTGAATGTAAACCCAATGTAAGTGTTATGATACACTGAATGTATTTCAAAACAGAATGGAAGTACTCTGAAACACCCAAAGTGGCTCTTCAATCTGAATAATTGTGATTTTAAGAGAGTGTTGTGAAAACAGTTTTTTTTTGTGTTTCAGTGCATGTAAAAGGCAGCATCAGGCACAACAGGCTGTGACCGGGAGTCCCATAGGGCAGTACACAATTGGCCCAGTAACATCTGCGTTAGGGGAGGGTTTGGCTTTATTTGGCTCATCTAGCGACTTCTTGTGGCGAGCCGGGCGCCTGCAGGCTGACTTCAGTTGTGCGGTGTATCATCCGACACTTTAGTGCAGCTGGCTTCGGGGTTAAGAACTGTGGTTTGGCAGGTCATGTTCTGGAGGACGCATGACTTGACCTTCGCCTCTCCCGAGCCCGTTGGGGAGTTGCAACGATGAGACAAGATTGCAATTGGATATCACGAAAAAGGGGGTAAAATACAAAAAAAAATATATAAATAAAATAAATCGATCCACCGTTTCCTAAAATTCTAATAGTTCGCCTAATTTCAATTTGTAACAAAATGAGTAATTCTCCTAAACTGCTGTGAAATATATTTCCACAACCAAAAATATTGTATTTTCAGTATGCAAAAACAAAATGTAATAACAGGAAGCGTAGAAATAGCACACAGAGAACAGATCTAACTCTTCTTAGACTTGCATTCAATGAGAATGACAGATCTATGACGAACTTTCTATGTGAATTTGGTCAGGTCACCCAAAAAGTAAAATCCACTTATCTCAAGTCTGAATAGGGCCTACGGAGAATGGTCTTTGGTGAAATTCCACCTTTATTTTTTCATACCTTCATATCAGAAGACAAATGTTTAGATTAAAGGCAAAATGTGAACATCAAACATTGTGCTCCTGTACTGTTCAGAATTCCCCCAGTTTGAGACATGGAGGTGGAGAGGCCATTTGTGGCAGTTGTGCTCTCTAGCAAACTATGGTCAAATATAAAAACAGGCAAGGTTGTGGGAGCATCCCCTGTATTCAGGTCCTTCACGAACTCAGACAGGTGAGAGCACTCCAAACACTCAGATGAAATTCTCCAAAACAATCCAAGAAAGTATGCGTCAATGAAAACATGAGTACAAAATGTTATCACACGGAAAAAGGAAACCGAAAAATAATTTACTCAATAAGAACATTTGTTTTGTGTAGCATTTTGGCCGCTAATGCTAATAGTCCAAGTAAATCAGCCATTTTGATTAATTGATCCGTTTTCTTGATGCTACATTTAATGTAGTTAATTGGCACGTCATTGTTTGCACTATTCGTGCACTTTTATGCAAATTAAGGCCTGTTTTTGAGTTAATACTGCTGGCTTCTTTGCCTACTAGTTTTGAGTTTTATCTACTGGTTGATGTATACACAACATATTATATGCTACACTAAATAGTCATTTTAGCCTGCTCTAGCCTACCACACCACATGCTATTGGCATAGCATAATCACGTATTTATCCTTTCTTTCATATTGATATTGATATGTTTAATAATTGTATTCATATAGCAATTTATTATTATTATATAATTTGATAACGTACAGTAATTATGCATTTATTTACTATCATTATTGCTTGTTATTATTTGCTATTCCTTTGTCTCCCTGTAGAAAAACATACAAACATACATACTACATTATCCACAGGCTGGCCAATCCTAACCAAAACCAATCAACTGTCAATCATATCATTTAACTCAACTGTACTGTGATTCAATTCATCTGAGCAACCTTCCATACCATGTACCATCATCTGAATATAGACTCAGGTCAGTACATTCGCATAATGGATGACTGGTGGATCGCATTGAGCCCTGGGCTAAAGTTTTGTATGAGTGCTATGTCTAACATTAGCAGTCATTGCCTGTATTTCTTTCCATAAATGTGAAATATAACGCCACATTTCTGTTGATTATGAAGAACAATATGATAAATACCTTACAGATCTTTGAACTGTCTTTATCAATACAAAAATGTGACATATCTGTTAATGTTTTGTCATTTAATAATTTTCAAATAAAAGATAAAGCACTTGAAGCTTCAATCATGTCTTGAAAAAGTAATTTTGTACTCAATTATTATTCTGGACAATCGTATTACTTATTTTCACATAACTATTTGTCCTTTGAGCATAGTTGGTCTCCCGAGTGGCGCAGCATTCTAAGGCATTGCATCTCAGTGCAAGAGGCGACACTACAGTCCCTGGTTTGAATTAAGGCGGAATCACATCTGGTCATGATTAGGAGTCCCATAGGGCGGCGCACAATTGGCCCAGCGTCGTCTGGGTTTGGCCAGGGTAGGCCATCATTGTAAAAAAGTATTTGTTCTTATCTTGCCTAGACTTGCCTAGTTAAATAAAGGTTAAAAAGAATAGTAGTGTATATTTGCCCTTTTGGAATTTCCGATGAGGAGTTAATCAACCATTTATAAGCAGGACATATACAATAAGAGGATGGACTCCCATTTACAGTATTTGGAAACTCCAGAAGAAGGGATCTAATTCTGCACTAGACAGGATTCAAAACACCATCAAAGCATTTAGAAACTTTTGAGAGAGGGAACAACACCAAAAGAGAAGGGATCAAATTCTGCTCAACACAGGACTCGAAACACTGTAATAGTGTTTTCAACCTTTTCTGGGTTAGTGCTCCCAGTTTCTGGTAAGGTGGTGCACAACTCTTGTGGTGTTACAACGAACCATGTCATGTTTCAGAACACCTCAGGATGAATGTTTCAGTAGACTTTAAATCTGTCCCAATACCCTCACAACCATGTGTTTCAACTCTCCAGCAAAGTTAAGGTTTCGTCTCCTTTAAGGTGGTGGCAGCTCCGTTGCCACTAGTTTTAGTGTTACAAAGCAATTCGGTTTAACATTGTGGAGGTTGCAGAGTAGAGATCATTTTTGGTATATTAGAAAACATTAAAAAGTAATCATCCAGAAGATGTATTGGGACCTATGGTTGGAAATATGTTGTCCGGTTAGATTGATTTGTAACAAGTGCACATGCATTTAATGGTAGATTAAAGGGTCAATCTGTGATTGCTACATCCATTTTTGGACTTTTAAATTCATGATATATAGACATTGATAACTGATTCATTTTGAAATCAACAAAGATTTTAAATCTGTATTTTAATGGCAGGGACACTAAATCAAATCAAATAACAGAACAATTTAATTAGATTGCCAACATGACAGAGAAGCCTTAAAAATGTGACACTACAGTCTCAATCATATTCTGGTCTTTTCTATATTGTCTTAGTAAATACAGAGATTTTCATAAAGATGTTTCTATTTACAATGAAAAAAATCTGTCTACTGTACATTGAGGCCACATACATGATACACATGCTGAAATAATTAAACAGTTTAAAAAGATAACCCATGATATCAGGCACTGCATACCCCTAACTTGATTTTTTTTTACCCCTAACTGCATACACAATATACGAAGTTGAGGTCATGGTGGGGCCAATCAGACAATTCTGTCATGGCATTTAGTCACAATTCTCCTGGCTCTTCTACGACTGCTCTTTACTGTGGACAGTCAGATGATTCTTTATGATGTCATTCACTGGAAAACAAGATAGGGTGAGGATAATGTTTAGGACAGTTTAACATAAATTGTACTTGTAATAGTAAATCACATTGACACTGTCGCGCCACAGGGTGTCATATCACTGCTTTTCTCCAAGCATCCACAGGCAGAGACAGAGCCGCCAGAAAATGTGTGGCTAGACAGCATTTACCCCAGTACTTTTCAAAGCATCAGCTTTTTTCACGTTTATCAGTCCACGTCATAGAAACACATTGGAAAACGATTTGCAACGGAAAAGAAAAAGCAGATGTTTATTGCACAAGTTCAAATAGTAACTCCCCCAACTTCAGGCCGCTTGCCTCCGTTTTTTCTAGTGAATACAACCCTGTCCCTGGGATTTCACACAGTACCCCCACGCTCGCTGCGACAGGTGGATTCACTTGTCAGTCACAGTGGTCTCAGTGCTACAGCATACAGAGACTCATCACCCACACCTCTCAACAACTATGTTTGGTTGCACCTAGTTTTTTGACTATGCACTTGGTTTCTTTCTTCGCTCACACTCCTCTCCTGCCTGCCTGGTTGTCTGCCTCATGAGAGAGCTAACACACATTTTCATATCAAACAATGTACATGTTAATAAAAGCTGTTTAGTCGTCCTCTAAAACTTGCTACAATAATCCAATCTATAGCTAGCTAACAAAATTACTAATGTTATCTTTAGTAGCCTAGCTAGATAGATAGATAGCTAACATACGCTAGCTAGGTTGATACAATCATGCAGCCAGCAGGTAACGTTAATAATTTAGACTCATTAAATAAATGTGTTTGGCACAGGATAAAGGGGATGAAACGATCTGCTGCTGCTACCAAAGGCCAAGGGATACTGAAGTTCCTGAAAAGGTTAGTCAGACAGTTTTTTTGGTTCACGAACGATGGCATATTATTTTATTTCTACTGCTGGTGGTTATTCACAAATCTTTGTGGTGCAAATTTCACTGTCTTAAAAGTAAAAAACATACAAATTCCACCACAGACAATATGAACACATGTGTCTAACCATAACAGATGGATGGCTAATGCAGAAAGAGAAGATTTATGGATTCTAGCACAACAATAACTTTCACAAATACAGAGAAAGGCAGCCATCATGGCATCAGTCTTTTTGACTAGCTAGTGAATAATGACACCTACTGATATGAACTGGTAATGTAGGTTTGGTTAGAATAGAGTGCAATAGAGTGACATTCAATAAATAAATATTTTCAATGAAAATGTTGAAAGTAGTTGATTCAATGATTGAATATATGGGGTTTTAGAGGCAATCAGTTCCTACAGTGAGCACCAGGGAACCAACCTCTGGTGGGCCAGATGGAGACCAGGACAACAAAACGAGGTTAGTGATTTTATGACTTACTCATAAAACAAACTTTGTTACAAAGTCTGTGTATAGTGTTAAATGTAACCCTGCCTTACATAAAGTTTACAGAATGAATAATAGCAAAATAACACTAATCAGATGAACAAATAGGTTTTATGACAAAAAATGTAATGACTTTTCTACATTGAAACCTGTCTGACTTTTTTCTTTTTCAACATCCAGTGCTTAACATTGTGTGTGTGTATAGAGTGAAATAAATATTTAAATACATTGTAACCATTATTTGCATAACGCTCAGCCCTGTTGTCCATTGAAGTTGTCTCTGGCTCTTTTGATACCAGATTCAGAAGAATGAATAATAACAAGGTTTGTGGTAGCTTGAAAGAGTTTGAGCCACCTTTGGCCAGGAGTGTTTCTAATTAACATGACCTGACAAGAAAAAACCCTGCTTCCATTCAGCCACAAGAGCATTAGTGAGGTTGGGCACTAATGTTGGGTGATTAGGCCTGGCTCCCAGTCAGCATTCCAATTCATCCCAAAGGTGGGCAGGCCAGTCAAGTTCTTTCACACCGATGTCGACAAACCATTTCTGTATGGACCTCGCCTTGTGCATGGAGGCATTGTCATGCTGAAACAGGAAGGGACCTTCCCCAAACTCTTGCCACAAAGTTTGCAGCACAGAATTGTCTAGAATGTCATTGTATGCTGTAGCATTAAGATTTCCCTTCACTTAAACTAAGGGTAGGCCCCATGAAAAACAGCCCCAGGCCCCAAACTGTACAGGTGGCACTATGCATTGGTGCAGGTAGCATTCTCTTGGCATCCGCCAAACCCAGATTCGTCCGTCAGGCTTCCAGATGGTGAAGTGGGATTTATCACCCCTGAGAACGTATTTCTACTGCTCCAGAGTCCAATTGCGGCAAGCTTTACACCACTCCAGCCGACGCTTGGCATTGCCCATGGTGATTTTAAGCTTGTGTGCATGAGGCCGAGGCTGCTCGGTTGCTCCTACACATTTCCACTTCACAATAACAGCACTTAGAGTTGACCGGGACAGCTCTAGCAGGGCAGACATTTGACGAACTGACTTGTTGGAAAGATGGCATCTTATGACGGTGCCACATTGTCATTGAGCTCTTCAGTACGTGCCATTCTACTGCCAATGTTTGTCTATGGCGATTGTATGGCTGTGTGCTCGATTTTATACACTTGTCAGCAACGGGTGTGACTAAAATAGCTAAATCCACTAATTTGAAGGGATGTTCACAAACTTTTGGCCATGTTTTTGTGTGTGTGTGTGTGCGTGTGATGGGATGTAAAGACATTATGGACAGTACGCGGAGAGAACAGTATTCAGACCTTAACTTTTTCTACATTTTGTTGCGTTACAGCCTTATTCTAAAATATATTTTCTTCCCTTATCAATCTACACACAATACCCCATAATGACAAAGCAAAAACAGGTTGCAATTTTTTCAAATGTATGAAAAAAAAAACAGATATCATATTTACATAAGTATTCAGACCCTTTACTCAGTACCTTGTTGAAGCACCTTTGGCAATGAATACAGTCTCAAATCTTCTTGGGTATGACGCTACAAGTTTGGCACACCTGTTTTTGGGGAGTTTCTCCCATTCTTCTTCGCAAATCCTCTAAAGCTCTGTCAGGTTGGATGGGGAGCGTCGCTGCACAGCTATTTTCAGGTCTCTCCAGAGATGTTAGATCGGGTTCAAGTCCGGGCTCTGGCTGAGCCACTCAGTCTTTCAGAAACTTGTACCGAAGCCACTCCTGCGTTGTCTTGGCTGTGTGCTTAGGGTCGTTGTCCTGTTGGAAGGTGAACCTTTGCCCCAGTCTGAGGTCCTGAGCACTCTGGAGCAGGTTTTCAAAGAGGATTTCTGTGTACTTTGCTCCGTTCATCTTTCCCTCGATCTTGACTAGTCGCTCAGTCCCTGCCGCTGAAAAACATCCCCACAGCCTGATGCTGCCACCACTATGCTTCACCGTAGGGGCGGTGCCAGGTTTCCTTCAGATGTGACGCTTGGCATTCAGGCCAAAGAGTTAAATTTTGGTTTCATCAAACCAGAGAATCTTGTTTCTCATGGTCTGAGAGTCCTTTAGGTGGCTTTTTGTAAACTCCAAGCAGGCTGTCATGTGCCTTTTACTGAGGAGTGGCTTCCGTCTGGCCACTCTTCCATAAAGGCCTGATTGGTGGAGTGCTGCAGAGCTGGTTGTCATTCTAGACAGGTGCCTGTTTTTCCAAATCATGTCCAATCAATTGAATTTATCATAGATGGACTCCAATCAAGGATGATCAATGGAAACAGGATGCATCTGAGCTCAATTTCGAGTCTCATAACAAAGGGTCTGAATACTTAGTAAATAGGGTATTTCTGTTTTGAATTTTTAATACATTTGTTTTCATTTTGGGGAATTGTGTGTATATTGAGAAAAAATTATTTAAACCATTTTAGAATAAGGCTTTAACGTAACAAAATGTCGAAAAAGTCAAGGGGTCTGAATACTTTTCGAATGCACTTCATGTAGTATATCTGAAGAATACGTAGAATAGTATATGTACAGCAATCGTTGAATAGGATGTCCTTGACTAGAATACAGTATCCATATGAAATGGGTAAAACAGCATGTAAACATTATTAAAGTGACCAGTGTTCCATGACAATGTACATAGAGCAGCAGCCCCTAAGGTGCAGGTTTAAGTAACCGGGTGGTAGCTGGTTAGTGATGACAGGGTACTGGGTGGAGGTCTGCTAGTGAGGGCTATTTAAGTCTGATGGCCTTGAGATAGTTGCCTCCTGGATGATAATGGGGTGAACAGGCCATGGCTCGGGTGGCTGAAGTCCTTAATGATCTTCTTAGCCTTCCTGTGACACCCACTGGGTGTTGTATATGTCCTGGAGGGCAGGCAGTGTGCCCCCGGTGATGCTTTGGGAAGACCGCACCTCTCTCTGGAGAGCTGTGCAGTTGCCGTACCAGGCGGTGATACAGTCTGACAGGATGCTCTCAATGGGGCATCTGTAAAAGTTTTAGAGGATTTTAGGGGCCAAGCCGAATTTCTTCAGACTCCTGAGGTTGTGGAGAAGCTGTTGCGCCGTTCTTCACCACACTATCTGTGTGGGTGGACCATTTCAGATTGTCACTGATGTGTACGCCGAGGAACTTGGCTGGGGGGGGGTTGTGCTCCCTCAGCTGTCTCCTGATGTCCACGATCAGCTCCATAATTTTGTTGACTTTGAGGGAGAGGTTATTTTCCTGGCACCACTCTGCCAAGGCCCTCACCTCCTCCCTGTAGGGTAGGCTGTCTTGTTGTTATTGGTGATCAGGCCTACCACTATTGTGTCATCTGCAAACTTGATGAATGAGTTGGAGGCATGCGTGACCACACAGTCATGGGTGAACTGGGAATACAGAGGGGTTGAGTACACACCCTTATGGGCCCCTGTTTGAGGATCAGCTTAGTGGAGGGGTTGTTGCCTACCTTCACCACCTTGGGGGCAGCCCATCAGGAAGTCCAGGACCCAGTTGCACAGGGCGGGGTTCAGACCCAGGACCCCAAGCTTAATGATGAGCTTGGAGGGTACTATGGTGTTGAATGTTGATCTGTAGTCAATAAACAGCATTCTTACACAGGTATTCCTCTTGTCCAGATGGGATAGGGAGAGATTGAATATGTCTGTAAACACTCCAGCCAGCTGGTCTGCGCATGCTCTGAGGACGCAGCTTGGGATGCCGTCTGGGAGGGTTAACACGCTTAAATCTCTTACGTCAGCCACGGAGAACGAGAGCGCACAGTCCTTGGGCGCAGCCCTTGTTATCCTCAAAGCTGGTCCGGGAGCAAGATGTCTGTGTCCTCGAAGTGGCTGGTTTTCCCTTTATAATCCGTGATTGTCTGGAGGCCCTGCCACATACAGTACGTCTCGTATCTGAACCGTTGAATTGCGACTCCACTTTGTCTCTGACGTTTTGCCTGTTTGATTTCCTTACGGAGGGCATAACTGGACTGCTTGTATTCGACCATATTCCCAGTCACCTTGCCGTGATTAAATGTGGTGGTTTGCGCTTTCAGTTTTGTAGCCATCCCGGAATGGAGTGTAATGATGGTCGAGAGTTTTTGAAGCATGAGTACTGCAGGCAATGTGTTGATCAAATCAAATCGATGTCACATGCGCTGAATACAACAGGTGTTGACCTTACAGTGAAATGCTTACTTACAAGCCAACAATGCAGTTTTAAGAAAAATAAGTGTTAAAGTATTTACTCAAATATACTGAAGTAAAAAAAGATATATACTGTATATAAAAAAATGAAGGAGCAATAAATAATATATAATAAATATAAATATATAATAATAAATAATAAATAAAATAACAGTAGCATGGCTATATACAAAGGATACCGGCACAGATTCAATGTGCGGGGGCACATGTTGGTCGAGGTAATTGAGGTAATATGTACATGTAGGTAGAGGTAAAGTGATGACGTTGGAGGCGGCTTATGGTAGAGAAATGAACATTACATTCTCTGGCAACAGCTCTGGTGGACATTCCTGCAGTCAACATGCCAATTGCACACTCCCTCAACTTGAGACATTTGTGGCATTGTGTTGTGTGACAAAACTAGACATTTTAAAATGGGCTTTTATTTTCCCCAGGACAAGGTGCACCTGTGTAATGACCATGCTGTTTAATCAGCTTCTTGATATGCCACACCTGTCAGGTGGAAGGATTATTTTGGTAAAGGCGAAATGCTTACATTTGCGCACAACGTTTTAGAGAAATAAGCTTTCTGTCTTTTATTTTTTATTTCAGCTCATGAAACCAACATGTCCCGTTTATATATTTTATCAGTATACATAAGATTAAATGGAAGCTTTTCTCCTGCATCATTTTGTAAATAGGGTAGAATGCACAGAGGTTTGTGTTTTCTTGGTTTCTTTGAAATACCGTCCATGTATCATCTACTGTCATTGAGCAAGGCACTTAACCCTAATTGCTCCTGTTAGTCACTCTGGATAAGAGCGTCTGCTAAATTACTAAAATGTAAACATTTGTAAAACATATGGGTTGATGTGCATTTAAAACAGACTGAATCAATTATACCATAATATATGGCCTTGCCTCTGTTTTTCTTTATGCTAAATACTGTATGTCAATTTTGTCCAGATCACATGCTCGACTTCATTTTATTTACCTCTGAAAAGCAATGAATACTGTATGTCAATTTTGTCCAGATCACATGCTCGACTTCATTTTATTTACCTCTGAAAAGCAATGAATCATAAATGAACACACAAGGTAACAGGCATCAGGAATCATCAACACAACACACATATAACACTCAAATTACTAGACGTAATGGCAGACTTCTGTACAACATCTCGGAGTGTATAGCCATGATGGAGGCTTGCTGAATCATCATTATTTGAATGCCAAAGCACATTTTGCGATTAGGGTGATCTAACTGTACCCATTATGACATGATCAATAGTGTGTACTCTCACTGACCTTTCCAGGCTTAGTGTTGGTTCAAACACAGAGAACTCAAAATCAATTGGCTTGGTTGGTGACTATGTAAAGCTTTGACCCACATACTGTCGTTGGATAAGCATGGGAAAGGGAGCATTCACTAAAAAGAGTTACTCTCAATCCCTATACCCTTTCACCCTACCTTCTAGGTACAGTGGGGTTCAAAATTATTAGATCCATTGATGAAGATGAGCAAAAAAATACTAAAATAAATACATACTGAGCTATATTTTATGCTCCACATTTTTATTTTATACTAACACAATTGCTCAGAAAGAGCTAGGTGTCAACATTATTGGATCCCCTGTTTTTAATACTCCAGCGCAGACATAGGATGTCAAGAATCTGGGAAGGTTATGTATGGAGGAATGAGCTGAGATCCCTCCCAATGTGTCCTCCACTCTCATAATTTTTTTTTTTTAAGTCTGTCATTATCCTCAAATGGGAAGAGTGCTGGAGTATTGAAAACAGGGAATCCAATAATTTTGACTTATGTTTTTGAGAATACTTGATAAACAAAATCTATTTCTCTGAGCAATGACGTTACCATAATATATACAGTACCAGTCAAAAGTTTGGACACACCTACTCATTCAAGAGTTTTTATTTTTACTATTGTCTACATTGTAGAATAATAGTAGTGAAGACATCAAAACTATGAAATAACATATGGAATCATGTAATAACCCAAAAAGTGCTAAAAAAAAATCTAAATATATTTTATATTTCAAATTCTTCAAAGTAGTCACCCTTAGGGCTCCTGAGTGGCGCAGCGGTCTAAGGCACTACATCTCAGTGCAAGAGTTGTCATTGCAGTCCCTGGTTCGAATCCAGGCTGCATCACATCCGGCCGTGATTGGGACTCCCATAGAGCGGCGCACAATTGGCCCAGCGTCGTCCGGGTTTGGACGGGGTAGGCCGTCATTGCAAATAAGAATTTGCTCTAAACTGACTTGCCTAGTTAAATAAAGGATACAAATAATTTGCCTTGATGATAGCTTTGCACACTCTTGGCATTGTCTCAACCAGATTCATGAGGTAGTTACCTGGAATGCTTTTCCAACAAGTTCCCACATATGCTGAGCACAAGTTGGCTGCATTTCCTTCACTCTGCAGTCCAACTCATCCCAAACAATCTCAATTGGGTTGATGTCGGGTGATTGTGGAGGCCAGGTCATTTGATGCAGCACTCCATCACACTCCTTCTTGGTCAAATAGCCCTTACACAGCCTGGAGGTGTGTTTTGGCTCATTGTCCTGTTGAAAAACAAATGATAGTCCCACTAAGCGCAAACGAGATGGGATGGCGTAGCGCTGCAGAATCCTGTGGTAGACATGCTGGTTAAGTGTGCCTTGAATTCTAAATAAATCACTGACAGTGTCACCAGCAAAGCACCCCAACACCTCCTCCTCCATGCTTCATGTGGGAACCACACATGCAGAGATCATCCGTTCACCTACTATGCGTCTCACAAAGACACAGCGGTTGGAACCAAAAATCTCTAATTTGGACTCATCAGACCAAAGGACAGATTTCCACTGGTCTGATGTCCATTGCTCGTGTTTCTTGGCCTAAGCAAGTATTTTCTTCTTCTTGGTGTCCTTTAGTAGTTGTTCCTTTGCAACATTTCAACCATGAAGACCTGATTCACACAGTCTCCTCTGAACAGTTGATGCTGTAATGTGTCTTACTTGAACTCTGTGAAGCATTTATTTGCACTGCAATTTCTGAGGCTGGTATCTCTAATGAACGTATCCTCTGCAGCATAGGTAACTCTGGGTCTTCCTTTCCTGTGGCCGTCCACATGAGCCAGTTTCATCATAGCGCTTGATGTTTTTTGCGACTGCACTTGAACAAACTTTCAAAGTTCTTCAACTTTTCCAGATTGACTGACCTTCATGTCTTAAAGTAACAATGAACTGTCGTTTCTCTTTGCTTATTTGAGCTGTTCTTGCCATAATATGGACTTGGTCTTTTACCAAATAGAGCTATCTTCTGTATACCAACCCTACCTTGTCTGGTTGAGAGAATGCCGAGAGTGTGCAAAGCTGTTATCAAGGCAAAGTGTGGCTACTTTGAAGAATCTCAAATATATTTAGATGTTTAACACTTTTTTGGTTACTACATGATTCTATATGTGTTATTTCATAGTTTTGATGTCTTCACTATTATTATTATTATTATTATTATAGAAAATAGTAAAAATAAAGAAAAGCTCTTGAATGAGTAGGTCTGTCCAAAATTTTGACTGGTACTGTATACAGTTGAAGCCAGAAGTTTACATACACCTTAGCCAAATACATTTAAACTCAGTTTTTCACAATTCCTGACATTTAATCCCAGTAAAAATGCCCCGTCTTAGGTCAGTTAGGATCACCACTTTACTTTAAGAATGTGAAATGTCAGAATAATAGTTACAGAATGATTTATTTCAGCTTTTATTTCTTTCATCACATTCCCAGTGGGTCAGAAGTTTACATACACTCAATTAGTATTTGGTAGCATTGCCTTTAAATTGTTTAACTTGGGTAAAACGTTTTGGGTAGCCTTCCGCAAGCTTCCCACAATAAGTTGGGTGAATTTTGGCCCATTCCTCCTGACAGAGCTGGTGTAACTGAGGCAGGTTTGTAGGCCTCCTTGCTCGCACAGGCTTTTTCAGTTCTGCCCACAAATTTTCTATGGGATTGAGGTCAGGGCTTTGTGATGGCCACTCCAATACCTTCACTTTGTTGTCCTTAAGCCATTTTGCCACAACTTTGGAAGTATGGTTGGGGTCATTGTCCATTTGGAAGACCCATTTGCGACCAAGCTTTAACTTCCTGACTGATGTCTTGAGATGTTGCTTCAATATATCCACATAATTTTCCTACCTCATGATGCCATCTATTTTGTGAAGTGCACCAGTCCCTCCTGCAGCAAAGCACCCCCACAACATGATGCTGCCACCCCCGTGCTTCACGGTTGGGACGGTGTTCTTCGGCTTGCAAGCATCCCCCTTTTTCCTCCAAACATAACGATGGTCATTATGGCCAAACAGTTCTATTTTTGTTTCAACAGACCAGAGGACATTTCTCCAAAAAATACAATCTTTGTCCCCATGTGCAGTTGCAAACCGTAGTCTGGTTTTGGAGCAGTGCCTTCTTCCTTGCTGAGCAGCCTTTCAGGTTATGTCAATACAGGACTTTTTACTGTGTATATAGATAGTTTTGTACATGTTTCCTCCAGCATCTTCACAAGGTCCTTTGCTGTTGTTCTGTGATTGATTTGCACTTTTCGCACCAAAGTACGTTCATCTCTAGGAGACAGAACGTGTCTCCTTCCTGAGCGGTATGATGGCTGCGTGGTCCCATGGTGTTTATACTTGCATACTATTGTTCGTACAGATGAACGTGGTACCTTCAGGTGTTTGGAAATTGCTCCCAAGGATGAACCAGACTTGTGGAGGTCTACCATTTGTTTTCTGAGGTCTTGGCTGATTTCTTTTGATTTTCCCATGATGTCAAGCAAAGAGGCACTGAGTTTGAAGGTAGGCCTTGAAATACATCCACAGGTACACCTCAAATTGACTCAAATTATGTCAGTAAGCCTATCAGAAGCTTCTAAAGGCATGCCATAATTTTCTGGAATTTTCCAAGCTGTTTAAAGGCACAGTCAACTTAGTGTATGTAAACTTTTGACCCACTGGAATTGTGATCCAGTGAATTATAAGTGAAATAACCTGCCTGTAAACAATTGTTGGAAAAATGACTTGTGTCATGCACAAAGTAGATGTCCTAACCGACTTGCCAAAACTATAGTTTGTTAACAAGAAATGTGTGTAGTGGTTGAAAAACAAGTTTTAATGACTCCAACATAAGTGTATGTAAACTTCTGACTTCAACTGTATATATATATTTTTAGCATACAATATAGCTCAGTATTTGTGTTATTTGTATTATCAAGGGATCCAATCATTTTGGACTCCACTGTACTTTTAGATCGGATAGGTTAAGTGTAAGCAACACTGTGGCAACGCCATCTTGCCCTCTGATACACAAAGTGGAATTGTCACCATATTGCTTATTCCTATTCTATCTTGTAAGTGTGGATCTAGTGTTGGGGCTAGGGGTTGATTTGGGATTCAGAGATAAGAGACCAACTCATACAGAGTGTCAGAGTAGAAGTCCATATCACTCCTCTGTCTGGCCCAAAGTCAAGGGGCCAGCAGCTTATTCTGGCAGGCTACTGCTGACAGACATTCCCGTAATGAATACATACACACACACACATATATATACACACATACATATATACACATACATGTATATATTATTTACATGTGCTCTATATTTCCTGTTTATCATCTGTATCTCCTTTGAACAAGCTTAGGGATACGAATAAATGCGTTTCCTCTCTCAAACACATGAGTTTCTTTGAAGATGTTGCTGGGTACTGTATAACATTGTTGTGCATCTAAATTTCCAGCATCCCCACCAAAATAACAATAACCATTTAACCATAGTCATTCTCACCAATTCAAAACAACAAGTGAGAGGAGCCTGGGGTTAGGGTTGGGCGGTATCCAGACTTTCATACCGTCATACCGTTTCTACCACACCGGAGTATACGGTATTACCGAATGTGCACACAAGGGGCACTATTTCAAAACAATTTCGGGCAACAGGGATCTTGATCCAGGAGGGGATTGAATGTCTCTGCTGTAACCAAGACGTTTGATCTTGACCACTTAGCTAGCAAGTTAGCAAACCAAATGCATAGCTGGAGCCCTGAGATGGATATAAATTATTTCACACATCTTAGATTTCTTATAGTTATAAGCAGTGGCACGCACCCCTGTAGCCCCCGTGAGCCAGGGGTGCCCTCAACAAATACATTTTTATTCATTTTATTATAAAATATATTATATTAAATTAAACAGTAATGAAAATCATACCGTCTGTATCATACCGTTTCAAAATACCCCAGTATACAGTATAAACGGTATATCGCTCAAGACTACATGGGGTACAGTACATTTCTGCAGTATGCACTATGTTTTTCACTCACCATCATCCAGATAGGCTTGGTTCAGGTTTTCTTGCTTGACCATCACCTTCTCCAGGACTGGCCCACTCTGGCTCCCCGTTATTGGACCCCTCTGGGCCAGGGTAGAGCTATGTCGTGGTGGTAGTCGTGGAGACGTGCCCAAGACTGGCACCACCATCTGCATGAAGTTCTGGTACTGGCCTTCTGATGAACAGGCCTCTGTCGAGGCACCAACCTTCCGTGATGAAGCTGCAGCCCGGTACCCATCACCCACCATCGTGACATGCTGGTGTTGGGCCAATGGGACCGCAACGTTGACAACCCGCTGATTGGTGGCAGAGTGAGAGGGGTTGAAAGGTTGGGAGACTAGGGTGGAGTAGTGCTGGCTACCGATATAGGACATCTGAGATGGGGAGCCATAGTGGATCATCACTGGGTGGTGGTGGTTCATATCTTGATACAGAACAGGGCTGCTGCCCAGGCTTCTGATTTTACTGGGGTAATAGACAGATGGGTCTTGTTGTTGATAGGCTGACAATCTGACAATGGAGTCGTGGTGGCTCGCCTGCTGGCAGGATGCTAAGGTTGTCAAGCCAGCCTTGTGGCTATTAGGGGTAAAGTGGCTACTGGGGGTGTCGTGGTAGGACTTGGGTGACACTCCTAGGACCTTGGACACAGTACAACCCAGCTGGCTAAACTGGAAGTCATCTATGGGTTCCGTTTTAATGGCGGGAACTGAAAAGAACAGTAAATCGGAATTAGACTTTGGATGATCTGAGTTTTAAATGACAGTTGGCGCTAAAAACAAGTTAAATGGATAGTTGACACAAATTACAAAATGATATAATGTCAACAGAAAGCCCTCTAGCCTTTTAGGTTTAGGTTGCCTCTGGGCACATGCCTTGCCTTGACATGGGCTAATTGATTGACTGACATAACGAGATGAAAACTGCTGATGCACAACCACATTTCTAAATTGCACGTTGTGTATTCTACCATGCTATCTCTCAACAGTAAGTTCAGACCCTGACTGACTTCCTACACACAGCACGCTGCTTACTCTGTGTTTAGGCAGAGGCGGCACCGATTGCCAATATGTAATTTGGGGGAACTATCCCTTTAAATAGTAAGCAATGGGATAGTGATAAAGTTACTGAAATTTAAGGTGTGGCCGTATCCAGTTCTAATAATGACAAAAATATATAAGGCGTATGGATGGACTCACCTGTTAAAGGAGTGTAGGTGAAGTGCTGCGCCTGACTGCGTTTCCTCCTCCCGTTGATCACATAGAAGTTAACTTTAGCCACGTGATAAATGGTGTGATCTCGATATGGAGGGATCTCGACACACAGCATGCTCTTGATATAATATGGTACAGTAGAACATTAGTCATAGAGTATCACTGAGAGTGTCACTGGGCGACAGTGTGGACTGTGGATATACCATATCTCTATACTGAGGCTGTGTGAGATACACTACAAGATCAGAAGTATGTGGACAACCGGTCGGCGAACATCTTATTCGAAAATCATGGGCATTAATATGGAGTTGGTCCCCCCTTTGCGGCTATAACAGCCTCCACTCTTCTGGGAAGGTTTTCCAATAGATGTTTGAACATTGCTGCGGGGACTTGCTTCCAGTCCTGGCTCGCAGTCGGTGTTCCAATTCATCCCAAAGGTGTTTGATGGGGTTGAGGTCAGGGTTCTGTGCAGGCCAGTCAAGTTCTTTCACACCGATCTCGACGAACCATTTCTGTATAAACCTTGCTTTGCGCACAGGGGCATTGTCATGCTGAAACAGGAAAGGGCCTTCCCCAAACGGTTGCCACAAAGTTAGAATCACAGAATTGTCTAGAATGTCATTGTATGCTGTAGCGTTAAGCTTTCCCTTGATCCGCCAAACCTAGATTCTCCAGATGGTGAAGCGTGAATCATCATTCCAGAGAACGTGTTTCCACTGCTCCAGAGTCCAATGGCGGCGGGCTTTACACCACTCCAGCCAACGCTTGGCATTGCGCATGATCATTTTAAGCTTGTGTGCGGATGCTCGGCCATGGAAACCCATTTCATGAAGCTCCTGACGACCTGTTCTTGTGCTGACGTTCCAAACTCCCTCTGGAAGCAACTCGGTAGTGAGTGTTGCAACTGAGGACAGAAGATTTTTACGCGCTACGTGCTTCAGCACTCAGCGGTCCCGTTCTGTGAGCTTGTGTGGCCTACCACTTCGCGACTGAACCGTTGTTGCTCCTACACATTTCCACTTCACAATAACAGCACTTACAGTTGACCAGGGCAACTCTAGCAACACAGAAATTTGACAAATGTACTTGTTGGAAAGGTGGCAACCTATGACGGTGCCACGTTGAAAGTCACTGAGCTCTTCAGTAAGGCCATTCTACTGCCAATGTTTGTCTATGTAGATTGCATGGCTGTGTGCTCGATTTTATACACCCGTCAGCAATGGGTGTGGCTGAAATAGCCAAATTTACTAATTTGAAGGGGTGTCCACATACTTTCGTATATATAGTGTATATATGTAGAAGAAGAGGATTTAGGTAGTACTTTATAAAGCCAGTAGTATTTTAATGTCACATAAATGTGTTAGGACAGTAACTCACTGATTGGCTTTTGTCTCGGTCTACTGATGCTTCCACTTCCCAAATCTGCAGCCCATCTGAAAGAAACACAATCCAAGTGCAGTGTACCATTAGCATAAATTGAATAAATTGAATAAAATAATAGGAGCGGAGCAGAGATTGATATGAACAAACTCTAAAATTCGCAGAAAGGGATGTGAAGGCAGCTACAGTAGTAAATCTGGAATAACATTCTTCTATTTATTTAATAAATATTATCTAAAACAGGAGCTAACTAGTGTATTTATAGTCAAATGGAACCTTTTAGATCCGACCAAAACACAAATGGCACAAACAAACCCAGTAATGTGGTGGTAGCAACAAACTTAGCAATTACATGTTTCATACTCCGGATGTTACGAAAGCATTTGTAAATCTATCAAGGTTGTGAGGTTTTATGAAAACCCCCTATCCACCCCCAGTTTCTTCTCAGTAACTGGCATGTAGGCAGTATCAGTAAAGATTCTCTGTCATCTCTGCTCTAGTATATTCCCATCTCAACTTTTACCTACTGCTCACAGCCCACGTTTTGAGTAAAGTGAGACAAAAAAAAAACTCTCTGCTTGAAGATGATATCTATGGTTCGTCTAACCACATCCTCTCGCACTAAACCACATGGTAAACAAGAGGGCCGTTTACAAACTCATAATGGTACTTATATTCTGCACCCACACCTTGTTACGTGACATCATAATCCTGTAATGACAATACAATGATGGATAATAATCATTGCAATATGTAGGCCCTATGTGGCTCAGTTAACCTTTTGTCAATAGGGGGAGCAGTTAGCATTTATTTTTTCTGGGTGTTGCCAAATTAAACTGCCTCGTACTCAATTCTTGCTCGTACAATATGCATATTATTAATTCTATTGGATAGAAAACACTCTCTAGTTTCATAAACCGTTGGAATTATGTCTGTGGGTGACCCAGAACTCTTTCTACAGCGAAATCCATGACAGGTACTGCGAAGGTCTGAGAGCGAAGCTCTGGTCTCAGATCAGTTTTAAAGGTCTGTGTGTATCCTATGGAACGACATGAACTGCACCCGCCTTCCCCTGGATGTCAGTAACCAATGAGAAGTGGAATGGGCTTTATACGTAGCTCTCAGAGGTTATAAAAGGCCAAGGAGTGAGGTGCGCCTTCTTTTCGACGCTGACCATTACGCAGAAAGGGACCTCAGGATGCCATTTTCAAACGCTCAGTTATCAACGTTAGATGTATCCGTCTGTAATTTAATTCGATATAGGTGTTAGAAACATCATAACGAAGCTATTTTAAACCGAGTTATATCAGATTATGCGAGTATATTGCTATTTTTCGGAATTTCCTCAGTATTGCGTCTTGAGGATTTGGACACGTTGGGGCAAAATAGCTATTGTTAGCTATTGTTAGCTGCTATATCAGAAGTTGAATGCAACGTTTTACAACCAAGCAACGATTCTTTTGGACAAAGGACCACTTGGCCAAGATTCTGATGGAAGCTCGTCGAAAAGTAAGAGCTATTTATGATGTTATTCCGTTTTTATGTGGAAAAATGTAAACTCAATAATGGCGATTAGTGACGCCATTATTGCGGCACTAGTCTGGCTGTAACGCACACTGTATGTCTAGTAACGTTAATTTTTAAAATCTAACTCAGCGGTTGCATTAATAACTAATGCATCTTTCATTTCATGTCCAACCTGTATTTTTTTAGTCAAGTTTATGAATAGTTTTCGATAAAAATAGTTGTATTTTCAAAATGGCGCCGGGCAGATTGCTTGAGTAGTTGGACACTATTTCCATTGTGTAAGCACGATTTGTGCCGCTAAATATGCACATTTTCGATCAAACTCTATATGGATTGTGTAATATGATGTTACAGGAGTGTCATCGGAAGAATTCTGAGAAGGTTAGTGAAAAAATTAATGTATTTTGGTGATGATAACGCTATAGCTAATTTTGCCTTGAATCAATGCTCGGGTAACGTTTGCAAATGTGGTATGCTAATATAACGATTTATTGTGTTTTCGCTGTAAGACACTTTGAAAATCTGAAATATTGTCTGAATTCACAAGATCTGTGTCTATCCATTGCTGTGAGCTGTGTATTTTTAAGAAATGTTTTATGATGAGTAAATTGGTAATACACGTTGCTCTATGTAGTAATTCTAGTCGCTTTGGGGAGATTTGTGATGGTGGCTGCAATTGCAAACTATGATTTATACCTGAAATATGCACATTTTTCTAACAAAACCTATGCTATACAATAAATATGTTATCAGACTGTCATCTGATGAGGTTTTTTCTTGGTTAGTGGCTATCAATATCTTTATTTGGCCGAATTGGTGATAGCACCTGATGGAGTAAGAAACTGATGGAGTTAGAAAAGTGGTGTCTTTTGCTAACGGGGTTAGCTAATAGATTTACATATTTTGTCTTCCCTGTAAAACATTTTAAAAATCTGAAATGGTGGCTTTATTCACAAGATCTGTATCTTTAATTTGGTGTCTTGGACTTGTGATTTAATGATATTTAGATGCTACTATTTAATTGTGACGCTATGCTAGCGATGCTAATCAGTGTGGGGGGGGTGGGGGGTGATCCCGGATCCGGGTTTCTGAGGCGGTAAAAGTAAATAAGAGTCCGCCTGGCCTTGCTGCTATTCCAGTTTCAACTGTTCTGCCTGCGGTTACGGAACCCCTACCTGTCCCAGACCTGCTGTTTTCAACTCTTAATGATCGGCTATGAAAAGCCAACTGACATTTATTCCTGATTATTATTTGACCATGCTTGTCATTTATGAACATTTTGAACATCTTGGCATAGTTCTGTTATAATCTCCACCCGGCACAGCCAGAAGAGGACTGGCCACCCCTCATAGCCTGGTTCCTCTCTAGGTTTCTTCCTAGGTTTTGGCTTTCTAGGGAGTTTTTCCTAGCCACCGTGCTTCTACACCTGCATTGCTTGCTGTTTGGGGTTTTAGGCTGGGTTTCTGTACAGCACTTCAAGATATTAGCTGATGTACGAAGGGCTATATAAAATAAACTTGATTGCATAGCGCTGGCCATGCTAAGATCATGGCTTCAATTCCTACAGGGATCACATACATGCACTGTACTGTAGGTTGCTTTTGAAAAAATGGTCTCCTAAATGGCATATGATTGAATATTACAGAACTTTTTGATCTAGTCATTGTTTTCATTTCTGCTGTTATTTGAGCATGTGCAGTGCATCCCTATTTTGTGACTGTTTGAACTTGGGAGTAGTGCGTCACTGTAAACCTGTTATCTAGAGCAAATGTTCTGGGAATTGACTTCTCAATAGGACAACTATTACAAAATAGTTATCAACTACTGCTGTACAAAGTCAGTGGCCTTGTGGTTTGAGTGTCAGAGATCAGGTTGGGATTTGATCCCTGGCAGATTAATACTAAAGATGCCATTACTAGGCCAGGTTTTGCTTGCTCTTTGGAGTCTAGGCCAGGTTAATGTAAAGCACAACTGCTGATGTAAAAGGGCTTTATATATTTGATTGATTGTAAATTCCTCACCAGGTGTATTCTTCGTGAACACCACCTTGGAATAAGAGGTGAAGTTCTGTCCGGTCAGTATCATCTGCTGTCCCCCTAGAACCGAGCAGCGGTCCATGTCCTGACTCTCTACAGTGGGTAGCTGGTGGGCCGACCTCTGGGCTGTGGAACCACAGTAGAATATCATTAGGAGAACATTAGAAGAACCATAAGAGTACATTATTTACATTCTGAGGGTGACATTTTGCACAAGCAAATCGCTGTGAGCAAAATAACTAATATTTCAAAAAGACAGGAAGACATATAGACAGGAAGGCAGTTTACTAAATTCCTGTCATATAATCCTTATATAACATTACATTACTGAAGAAAAGGTTTGGATTAAATTGCTCTGCAGATTATTATTATTATTTGCAGTAGTTAGAAGTCAGGTTGCTGGAACAAAAGTTAACTTACAACACTCGATGGGAAGGGAGGCCACTTGAAGAGAGACATACTGTCCTCCTGGATGGGGAATATGGACCCGGAAGACCAGACGGACACAGGTATTCTTCCGTCCGATGTCTGTCTCTCCTGTCTTCAGCTCAATGTCAGCGTTCCTCAGCTTTAGGATCCCAGCACAGTCAATCCTTTACATAGGAAGTGAACATTTATTTGATTCATTATTTTATAACCTAGCTCTGAAAACATCTGTGTGTGTGTGTACTGTACTGTCTCTAATGTGGCAGCTCTCCTTACACTGCTCTCATGTTGTTCTTGGGCTCCAGAGGGATCTCCAGGACCTTGGTGCCATTGACCATGATCTCGTTGCTAGGGGTGGTGACGGTTTTCCCCGTGATGCGGTGCACTTGGTAGAAGGCATGGGGCTTGAGGAGCCTCTTGTCAGCTGTTCCGATGAACACCAGCAGACCCAGTGGAGCTTTGCCTCTGTACCCATGAAGCTGTCAACAACAAACAAACAGTTTTACCATTAATACTGGAATCTGCCACGTCCATTTGGGATTGGTTCGTCAGAGGGCATAGCGGGATTTCTTAAAAGCTTCCGGACTCTAACCCGGAAGCTTATAAGAAATCCCGCTATGCCCTCCGACGAACCATCAAACAGGCAAAGCATCAATACAGGACTAAGGTCGAATCATACTACACCGGCTCCGACGCTCGTTGGATGTGGCAGGGCTTGCAAACTATTACAGACTATAAAGGGAAGCACAGGCTGGTAGGCTCGTGCCCATTGACACGAGCCTACCAGACGAGCTAAATTACTTTTATGCTCGCTTCGAGGCAAGTAATACTGAAACATGCATGAGAGCGCCAGCTGTTACGGACAACTGTGTGATCATGCACCCCGCAGCTGATGTGAGTAAGACCTTTAAACAGGTCAACATTCACAAGGCTGCAGGGCCAGATGGATTACCAGGACGTGTACTCCAAGCATGCACTGACCAACTGGCAAGTGTCTTCATTGACATTTTCAGCCTTTCCCTTTGAGTCTGTAATATCAACATGTTTCAAGCAGACCACCATAGTCCCTGTGCCCAAGAACACTAAGGTAACCTGCCTAAATTGTTACCTTAGGTTACCTAAATGGTTACCTAAACTACAGACCCAGAGCACTCACGTCTATAGCCATGAAGTGCTTTGAAAGGCTGGTCATGGCTCACATCAACACCATTATCCCAGAAACCGTAGGCCCACTCCAATTTACATACCGCCCAAACAGATCCACAGATGATGGAATCTCTATTGCACTCCGCACTGCCCTTTCCCACCTGGACAAAAGGAACACCTATGTGAGAATGCTATTCATTGACTACAGCTCAGCGTTCAACACCATAGTTCCCTCAAAGCTCATCACTAAGCTAAGGACCCTGGGACTAAACACCTCCCTCTGCAACTGGATCCTGGACTTCCTGACGGGCTGACCCCAGGTGGTAAGGGTAGGTAACAACACATCCGCCACGCTGATCCTTAACCCGGGGGCCCCTCAGGGGTGCGTGCTCAGTCCCCTCCTGTACGCCCTGTTCACTCATGACTGCACGGCCAGGCAAGACTCCAACACCATCATTAAGTTTGCTGATGACACAACAGTGGTAGGCCTGATCACCAACAATGACGAGACAGCCTATAGGGAGGAGGTCAGAGACCTGGCAGTGTGGTGCCAGGACAACAACCTCTCCCTCAATGTGATCAAGACTAAGGAGATGATTGTGGACTACAAGAAAAGGAGGACCGAGCACGCCCCCATTCTCATCGACGGGGCTGTAGTGGAGCAGTTGAGAGCTTCAAGTTCCTTGGTGTCCACATCACCAACAAACTAACATGGTCCAAGCACACCAAGACAGTCTTGAAGAGGGCACGACAAAACCTATTCCCCCTCAGGAGACTGAAAGGATTTGGCATGGGTCCTCAGATCCGCAAAAGGTTCCACTTCTGCACCATCAAGAGCATCCTGACTGGTTGCATCACTGCCTGGTATGGCAACTGCTCGGCCTCCGACCGAAAGGCACTACAGGGGGTAGTGCGTACGGCCCAGTACATCACTGGGGCCAAGCTTCCTGCCATCCACAAGCTTCCTGCCTCCGCACATTGACTCTGTACTGGTACCCCCTGTATATAGCCTCGCTATTGTTATTTTACTACTTTAATTATTTGTTACTTTATTTATTTTTGGGGGTAAGTAAGCATTTCACTGTACGGTCTACACCTGCTGTATTCGGTAAATGTGACCAATAAAATGTGATTTGATTTTTTTAAACAAAGATGTTACCGCAAACAACAAACACGGTTCTTTCCCCCCCGAATATGTACTGTGTCCTCTGTACTGCACAGCTCTGGCATTCTTTCAGCTTTTATACATGAGGGTAAATAATCATATCTCTGACAAAAAAATAATAATTTTAAACTGTGCACCACATTCTAATGTGTAATCTACAGTAGCACAATTCATTCTCGACACCTACTCATCAAAAGATGAAACTGTTGAAATCAGAGACATCTATAATTACTTAGGGAACATCGAGGGTTAAATACTCAACAATATCACAGTTCTTATCCACTACATCATGAAGGAAAAGGCCAACTCCGACTTAATTATTTGCATATGTAGCGGATGGCTAATGATTAGCGGATGGTTAGCATTGCTACTGTTGCCCTGGACCCAGAAATGCCTTGGCTTTCACGTTACGGAATGAGAAGACCGCTCATTAATTTAGTATCGAAAGGGTTCAAAGGGTTCACATTTACATGGAAAAAAATATATCAGTAATATATATATATCAGATGATTTCAGCAGGTTTTGAGTGTGAGATGCTAGATCACAAATCAACTTACTAAACAGGGAGTCTTCCTCTCCTTTACTTAAGACTCATGTACTCTTCTTCTCAAACTACTTGAATAGAACATTGTAGTAAATAACTTATTGTAAAGAAGAGTACATGAGAGTATGGGCACTTTCACATATCCCCTGTATGATCTGGATCCAAGAGTGTTTGGTACCCTGATCTGCGCTATAAAGCATGCGTGAGTAGTGAGTCCAAGATCCAAGACCAGAGTACTAGGTATTGTGAGGGGCAGCGCGAGTCGTGTGTAACTTTTAGCTCGTTACAAACAAGCTAGCTTGCTAACGTCATGTAGAATGAGCTTGCAAATCAAACCCTGAAACGGTTATTGTCAGGTCTTGTAAAAGCTAAACTTATTTTGTATAATTCTCACAAACACTCCAGGAAACCGAACGTCATATGTGAAAACACCCTATGTTGTAACTGTGCTATGCTGGTGTTGTGGTTGAATGGGTGTAGTCATAATAATGCAGGCTGATACAAGGATGTTCATTTACATATTGCAGCTGGGCACCTGAGACAAACAGGGTGACACAATGACAAGGAAATACCACCACGGACACATATTTATACACACCGGAGTACAAGCTGCACTATACATTTACTCTCAAACATCCACACAGGCACATTGTCAACACCCATCCCCACAAACATACATACCTAGATTAAACACACACCTCCCCTCCCCACACCCAGTACCTGAACCACAGTGTGTCCTCCGCCAGGTGCTTTGACTGCTCCCCTGCTGCCCTCTGTCTCATAGTGGGCACGGTGGTGCTGTTTAGGCTGCTGCTCCAGACAGAGCTAATATTGGCCTGAGTGACTGGGCAATTGCAAATCTAGAGGGGGCAGAGATGGCACAGGAATGCTACTGAAGAGGGGAGAGAGAGAGATTTCACTGGTTATAGCGGATTAAGATCATTAGTAACATTACAAGAATTACAAAAACACATATCAGAACATGAAATCACAATTTCAAATGCAATAGTATTTTCCTAATACTGCTTCTTTACATAGCCTGTCATTAAAGAGTCATTCTTATGAGGGATCATCATTCCCATAGCACATTATACCTGATTGCTCCGTGGGCTAGTGGAACTGGCCAGACAGATGTAGGGAGGATGTAGGTCTCAGCCCCAGCTTTGCCTCTCCTCCCCTGCTCCATGGGGTGCACATAGCCATCCCCCTGGCTCTTTCTGTATGTGTAGCACTCCACATTGGGCTGCACTATCTTGGAGGGCACAGCCCTGGGTAGGCTGGAGCTGAGGCTGCTCAACACCTCTTCAAGGCTGGGAGCCTGTCCAGGGGCATTGGCCTGTGGGTCAGCCTGGGCCCGGGGTCGTTGGGAGTGGTGGGGTGAGGGGCTGAGGCTCCAGGAGCGCTGCTGCTGGCTGGTGGTCCCCAGGCTGGGGCCGCTGTACTGGTCGTAGGTGCGTTTGCCCTGAGGAGAGGCGGAGCGAGAGCGCAGGTGGGTATGGGAGTGGGGGGAGGATGACCGCTGACTCTGCAGTACCAGGAATGTCTCCTCTGTGATGCTGGTGCACGGGGAGGTCCCTGGGGAGGAGTGAGCCATGGACATGTGGATGCCTTGGAGGTGGTCCAAGGTGGTCAAGACTACCGCGCCCCCATCACCACTGGGAGATACACAAGGAGAGACCCAGGGAGAGCAAGACTCGGACAGCCAGCCCATGGAAGAGTTGCTGCTGGCAGGGCTTAGGCACTGAGGCTCTCTATAGGCTGTATTCTCATAGCCAGACACAGTCAGGGCCGTCGATCTGGGGCTGGCATCCAGGGGCTGAGTCCGGTGAGGGTCCACAGATGGGGTGATCTCAATCCTGGGGCTGGGGGAGGGAGCACCCTCTGGCCTGGAGGGGAAATCCAGCGAGTTAAACCCAGGCCCAGACAGGCAGTCAGTGACAAGCCCATGGTAGTAGGAGGACTGACGGGAGGTTGTATGGGCACAGCTGGAACTGTCCTCACAAGGGTAGGGCACCATAGATGGAGGGTTGTGACCATCGTGAGGGGGAACCCCTGAGTTGTCTGTCAAGAATATGGAAGTATGAAGGGGTTACTCATTTAGGCGAGTGCATCATGGATTGCACCATTTCACGATCAGAATAGAGATTTTTATTTGTTTTTTCTAATTACCATACGCTTGCCATTTTAGTGACAATATTTTTTGTTCTTACCATTTTTTTAATGTACATCAAGCAATTACAAGTAATAATAGGAAACATGTTCCTAAAATAGCATGCGTGTCAAATTGATGGAGTGACTCCATCATTCACCACTGGTTCAACCTGGTTTAATATAAACTCAGTCACAAAACCATGGATTTGTACAAGCAAGAAAAAGCTAATTGAAATATATTATTTTACATTTCGTTTTGTGACTGTAGCCTTTTCTGAGTAGTGTACAAAATATGATTTATGATAAGGATACTTTTGTTTTGAAAATTCTGAATAAAAATCCACGTTATAAACTCCAATTTAAACCTTTATTATTTTAACCCCAAAAGATTCGTCGGAACACATGATTGACTGCACTTCTGGAAAATGCTTGCAGCCTTACCTTCATTCCCGCGAAAGTCATCCTCAGATGGGTTGTACAAAAACAGGTAGGAAAAGTCCAACTCCTCTTCACTGTTATCTTGACGAAGACCTTCCACAAGCGCCAAAGAATTTGGATCATTCTCTTCGTAGATGGAAGTCATCCCACGCACGTAAATTGTTTATCAAAATGAAAAGAATGACAAAACAGCAATAGTTACATTAAACGTGTTACTTTCCCAACGATATAAACTGCACGTTTTCTCGACCAAATTGCAACATCAAAAGTCAAGGCTAATGGTTCAAATGATCTAGAAGAAAAAGAAACGCACACCTATTTAGGCGAGGTGCTGACTAGCGGAGTAGAAAACTTGAAAATAAAGGAGAGCCGCACGCTCTAGGAGCTCAGATGCTAAACATATATATATATATATATATATCCAACGTTTCGACAGCCAAGCTGTCTTCATCAGGGTATAATGGTTCAAATGAAACATGACAGCGACAATTTTTTAAAAATCTGTCGATATGGCTTCCTGCTTTTAAGCTGTTGCATAGCCTAATTGAGGCAGATGATTCAGTGGTGATGATGTAACTTTGTCGGGTAATTTTGTATCAAATGTTTTGGAATGTTGCTGAATAAAATAACAGACACTGAAATGGCTACTGCATTTTGCATTTCAGGTGTAACAAAACTCTAGACCTACTTCACTATTAATAGGCCTATTATTTCAGAATCATTTGACACAGTTACCTTTATGTTTTAGATGCAACATGATATGATTGACTGAGCCTGAAAACATCATGTTTCATTTTGGAAGCATTAACATAATATAACTGATTTGGCTGCTTTCTGTCACAAGTGGAATTGATAAACTTGCAGTATATGGAAAGCTGTTGGCCTATTTCATTCATGGCATAAAATAGGTTACTAATCCAATGGGTGGTGCTACTGTTCACATTGGCGATTTTAGCATGTACATCTTGGTGGGGCAAACTCAAAAAAATTGTTTAGATGCATGCCAGCAAAGCCACTACACAACACAACACTAAACCATACAATACATTAATTGCAGTATAATGGTGACATACAGTGCCCACAAACTATTAGGGCCTACATAAAGCTGTCCCAAAACCTTACCACTGCTACACCTGGCTATCAGTAGAGCCTTGTCTGGCAGAGAAACAATTCATTCAGCTTAATTTACTGCCTTTAAAAAAAACATAGCTGATACGGCTGACTTGCTTAAACAAATGTCGTTTCTACTGTCAATTGAGACCTACAAACTATGGCATAAGGGGGCGACAAGGCAATCTGTAATTTCGATTAAGACATTAATGAGCGAGCTAGGACGGGCGTAGTCAATATAACTATTTGTTCAGCACTTTTGAAATGTACAGCAACAGAATTCAGAACATGGGTTGTTCTTACAGTATTCTCCCTGTACACCAAGTCAGAACCAAATGATAAGTAAAGTGGGCATATAAGTAGACAATGACATTTCTCTAAAACAGGCTATAGGCTACATGTGCACCACCAAGTCAGAACAGTAGGTTAGGTTAAGAGGGGAAAAGGGACAAAATGATTAGGGTGAGGCACATGGGCTACTAACAGCTTAATACAGAAACATACACTTAGCATTACTTTCTTAGCAACAATATACATATCTCCCTGGCATATTACATAATTTATGCAGCAGCATGCAATAAATGTTTTACTCACCTTGTTGTGCTGTGCTCACTTGAACAGGAAGTTGGCGCGGCGGTCCTTCGTGGGGAAATGTTGTCATCAAAGTCTGGCATTCTCTGGATTTATGGTGCTTTCAAGACAACTGGGAACTTGGAAAAAGACAAGGTTGATCCATGACGTCAGTAATCTTCAGGTCGGAGCTCTAGAAAGAGGCCCGAGTTCCCAACTTAGAATTCCAAGTTGGATGACCATTCAAAACGTATTTTCCCAGTCGGAGCTCATTTTTTTCAGAGTTCCCAGTTGTCTTGAACTCACTGAAGTCTGAGATTTCCCAGTTCCGAGTTTCCAGTTGTTTTGAGTGCAGCAGAAGTCATGCTGGATTGACAGCATGGCCAATGTTGAATGTTTATCCTTTTACACTTGGAAAATAGACCCTTAAACCCAGACTTGGACCACAGACCCACTCCACTGAAGGCTAGTGATTGCTTTGCAATGCTTGCAGTTAGCCACTGATTCCTTCCTAACCACTCATTAGTGAATTTGCGATTTCCAACTTGTTGTGTAATATTTTACCAACGGCCGATGAGCACCGAAGTTTACATACACTTAGGTTGGAGTCTTTAAAACTCGTTTTTCAACCAATCCACAAATTTCTGTGGATTGCCAAAACTACAGTTTTGGCAAGTCAGTTAGAACATCTACTTTGTGCATGACACAAGTAATTTTTCCAACAATTGTTTACAGACAGATTATTTCACTTATAATTCACTGTATCACAATTACAGTGGGTCAGAAGTTTACATACACTAAGTTGACTGTGCCTTTAAAAAGCTCTGAAAATTCCAGAAATTGATGTCATGGCTTTAGAAGCTTCTGATAGGCTAATTGACATCATTTGAGTCAATTGGAGGTGTACCTGTGGATGTATTTCAAGGCCTACCTTCAAACTCAGTGCCTCTTTGCTTGACATCATGGGAAAATCAAAAGAAATCAGCCAAGACCGCAGAAAAAATTTGTAGACCTCCACAAGTCTGGTTCATCCTTGTGAGCAATTTTCAAACACCTGAAGGTACCACGTTCATCTGTACAAACGATAGTGCGCAAGTATAAACACCATGGGACCACGCAGCCGTCATACTGCTCAGGAAGAAGATGTGTTCTGTCTCCTAGAGATGAACGTACTTTGGTGCGAAAAGTACAAATCAATCCTAGAACAACAGCAAAGGACCTTGTGAAGATGCTGGAAGAAACATGTACAAAAGTATCTATATCCACAGTAAAACGAGTCCTGTATCGACATAACCTGAAAGGCTGCTCAGCAAAGGAAGAAATCACTGCTCCAAAATCACCATAAAAAGCCAGACTACGGTTTGCAACTGCACATGGGGACAAAGATCGTACTTTTTGTAGAAATGTCCTCTGGTCTGATGAAACAAAAATATAACTGTTTGGCAAGCCGAAGAACACCATCACAACCGTGAAGCACGGGGGTGGCAGCATCATGTTGTGGGGGGTGCTTTGCTGCAGGAGGGACTGGTGCACTTCACAAAATAGATGGCATCATGAGGTAGGAAAATTATGTGGATATATTGAAGCAACATCTCAAGACATCAATCAGGAAGTTAAAGCTTGGTCGCAAATGGGTCTTCCAAATGGACAATGACCCCAAGCATACTTCCAAAGTTGTGGCAAAATGGCTTAAGGACAACAAAGTCAAGGTATTGGAGTGGCCATCACAAAGCCCTAACCTCATTCCTATAGAAAATGTGTGGGCAGAACTGAAAAAGTGTGTGCGAGCAAGGAGGGCTACAAACCTGCCTCAGTTATACCAGCTCTGTCAGGAGGAATGGGACAAAATTCACCCAACTTATTGTGGGAAGCTTGTGGAAGGCTACCTGAAACATTTGACCCAAGTCAAACAATTTTAAAGGCAATGCTACCAAATACTAATTGAGTGCATGTAAACTTCTGACCCACTGGGAATGTGATGAAAGACATAAAAGCTGAAATATATAATTCTCTCTACTATTATTCTGACATTTCACATTGTTAAAATAAAGTGGTGGTCCTAGCTGACCTAAGACAGGGAATTTTTACTATGATTAAATGTCAGGAAATGTGAAAAACTGAGTTGAAATGTATTTGGCTAAGGTGTATGTAAACTTCCGACTTCAACTGTAAGCATCACAAATAACGTATTATTAGCAACGCTAGCTTGCTTAACCGTCTAACTAAAATCTCATTGGTTGAAGAATTGTTCCGAATACAAAGGCACTCATGTCATCGTTATAACTTCACCAACCTGGAGACACGAGATCCAGAGTTAGCAAGCCTTAGCCGTAGATTAAGGGGTCTCAAACTACCGGCCTGCGGGCCAAATGCTTGTCTTAGTAAATGCCGCCCACTGCCTGCATAGTTCTCTTAGAGGTGGGTGGTATTTCTCAAAGTGAACCCTGTTCTGGTTTGATATTGCAGGAAACATGTTGTAATCGTAGCGATTGGCACACAAAGCATAATAACACTTTCCTATTGGGGAGCACAGAGGATGACTTCTCCTGCTCTGGAGATACACCTGGCACAAGCTCTCCCTTCCTTATCACAGGTGAGGGGGTTTCAATGCGGGAGGGGATGGGTGTTGTTGTCACATCAATGCAAATGAGGCTAGAGGCCTGGTGTGGGACGTATCACAGATGGAGGGGCACAACAGCACAGTTTTCCACTCTGTTGGCAGCAAGGTCAAACGGTGCATGTTATCTTACTCACTCACCCTCTTTCTCTCCCTCCCTCTCTCATTCGCTCTCGTTCGCTAAAGGGTGCAGGAGTTCAGAGCAGGGAACACAAGCACCCGCCTGAACCCGTTGCTTCGCAAGCGCACAAACAGGGCCTCATAACAAAGTATTGTCTCCATTACCCCCCTCACCCCCACCCCTACCACCCTCCCCAAGCTTAACTGCGTGTGAAGAGTTGAGCAGATGCCACCTGCGCTTCACAAAACAACTAGCTATGTCACTGCTAGCTAAAAAAGCATGAAACACATTTATATCTGATCAACAGAATGACCTAAGGGCTCTCTATGCCTCTCTGGCCATATCAACACAGCCTTGGCATTGCCTGCTTCTAGCACCAAAGTCAGACAGGTGTTGTAACTAACCTGTGCTGTGAGTGGTGGGGATTTATTTTGGTTGCCAGAGAGGAGATTGTAAACACACATGAATGATGAAAGAAAAACAGGTTGGGGACAATGCCCCACATGTGTATATGTGTTTATACTTACATGGAACCCACTTCAGTGCACATGTACACACATGCTTCCATGGTGGGTCTCTGCGTGGGGAATATGCATGGCTGAGTTATTGTACTGTCCCAACATGTTTGTCTTCTTTTGTCTGTATATCTCGCTTTCTGAGCATGTGAGTTCCTGAGCATGTGCGCTGTGAGTATTTACTACCACATTGAGCAACATTTTCCACTCCCTCAATGAAACCTGAGATTGTTACTGTACACACCAAGGAATGTTTTTCACCGAGCGAGTGACAATTGTCCTGCCATATTTGTCCATCTCTGAAAAGTCCCCTTCGTAGCAGTACTTTTCTTCTTTTACAGAAGAATCTCAACAAAGCTTAAATGAGAAGTGTAAGCTATGTTACACAGTACACCAGTTGTCATAACACTGATATCTGAACTTGCAGCTGTCTGTCACAATGAGGTACTTCCCAGCATGCAACAGGAAGCTCCTAAGCGCTTTCATCTTTTAATGAGGCGGTCGTAAAGAGAAAAAGGACATCCGACAGAGGTGGGCACTGTCACTCTCAGGGTAATACTGTGTTTGTGTGTGTGTGTGTGTGTGTGTCATGTCAGATGACGTTCTGCACTGGTGTTACATTAAGAATTAACTTCAGTAAATTAGGCATGTGACTTCCATCGGCCTCTTCTGTCCTTTCTCTCTCTCACTCAAACACACACACTCTCGGACAGAAGAGTCCTTACCTCGAGAAGACCTCAGTCCATGTCAGTAATTGTGTATCTCTTCTCCTCATTGTCACATAACCTCTTCAAAGTGAGAAAGAAAGCACACCTTCTCGATGGGTCATTGACCGTGTAGAAAAACAGAGTGGGAAACTGGGAGTACTTCCAAAACAGCCGAGACAACATGCAGCGTCAAAGCATGCCACCCGACAAAAGGTTAATGATCCTTGCGGAAAAACAGGTGACAGAGATCTATTTTGTTTCCTCAGTCAGGTGGCAAAATGCCTATTAATAGTGTGTGGAACGACCTCCGATGATGTAGGATGATATCGGAATAAGTGGGACATCTTTTGCATTTCTGTCTCCTGTGACCTCTTTCGACATCTATCCAAAATATTATCTCAACACATGAAACATTTCTGAAATCCTTAAGATGTTTCCTAATCACACACAAAAAAACAAATGTTTGATATCATATTCACAGGAAGCATGACACACCCATTTGTGTACATATTTTCAGTTTGCATTTGGTAGACTGGAACAGCAGATTAGATCAACTGAGACACCATTATTGTAGTTCTAATTGTACCCCAATGGTAATTTAACTGAACAAAAATATAAACACATGTAAAGTGTTGGTCCCATGTTTCATGCGCTGAAATAAAAAAAATCACAGAAATATTCCATACACACAAAAAGCTTATTTCTCTCAAATGTTGTGCCCAATTTGTTAACATCCCTGTTAGTGAGCATTTCTCCTTTTCTAAGATAATCCATCCACCTGACAGGTGTGGCATATCAAAAAGCATGATCATTACACAGGTGCACCTTGTGCTTGGGACAATAAAAGGCTGCTTTAAAATGTGCAGTCTTGTCACAACACAATGCAACAGACGTCTCAAGTTGAGGGAGCGTGCAATTGGCATGCTGACTGCAGGAATCTCCACCAGAGCCGCTTCCAACATTGTTTTAAAGAATTTGGCAGTACGTCCAACCAGCTTCACAACCACAGACCATGTGTAACCACTCCAGCCCAGGACCTCCACATCCGGCTTCTTCATCTGCGGGATGGTCTGAGACCAGCTACCTGGACAGCTGATGAAACCGAGGAGTATTTCTGTCTATAATTGTTACGCTGGTATAAAGGATTTGGAAACAGGCGCAGGAATACACAATAGGGGTTTTTAATACACCCAAAACTAACATGTATACAAAAACACTGGGCTGTACCCAAACACAAGAGCGAGGGTAAACCTTGTTGAACGACATGGGACGATTGTCACGAATCCCGCCGAAGATGGTGCCTCTTCCTGTTCAGGCGGCGCTCGGCGGTCGTCGTCGTCGGCCTACTAGCTGCCACCGATCCCCTTTTCTGTTTCATTTAGTGTTGTCTGATTAGTGCACCTGTTTCTTGTTTGGGTTTCGGTTTTGGGCTATTTAAACCCGGTAGGCCCGCCGGCTTTTGTGCGGGCTTGTTTTTCTGTTATTGGTGTGTGTATATTTTTGTGGATTATATTTCCCGAACCGTTTCAACCTGTTTGTTTTGGACTGGGTCTTTTAGCGCATGTGTGTGTGGCGTTGACCGACACTCTGTTGTTTGGGAATAAATATCCACGTATCAAACTACCCTGCTCTCTGCGCCTGACTCCTCCACCCACTACTTCTAGAAGTCCTGACTGCACCAATGCATAATAGCTGCACCAACGCATAGGTATTCACACGACCAACGGACATGGGAACAATAACCGACAAAGACAGAGGGCACATATATAACATACTAATCATGGGAAATGGGAACTAGGTGTGTGTAATCAGACAAGACAGTCCGGGGTTGATGATAATGAATCCCGTTCAGTGAAGCCTAGAAAGCCAGTGACGTAGACCTCTGGGAACTGGTGAACAGAATGAGCAGCAGTACCGGGGGTATCCGTGACAATAATGAATCCCTTTTGTGGGGAAAAACTTATTCTGATTGGCTGGGCCTGGCTCCCCAGTGGGTGCATTTCTATTTTTGTTCAGTATATAATTCACAGTGGTTTAGATGTTACAATTATCCTCTACATTGTTTGCTTTGTCACATAAACTGAAATTAGGCAATCATTTTAGCAACCAGGTAATAACAGAGGGATTTCTATACATTGCCGCTTTAAGGTCTGAAAACAAGCTGAACTTTAGAGTGAACTATCACTTTAATGCAAACAGTCATAACATATTATATCCATCTCCAACCAATGAGACAATACATACAGTTAAGGTTAGCATGTTAGCTAGCCATTCTGATTGAGAGGACAATACTGACTCCCAAAACGGTACAGTAGGTTGTTCAGCTCATACGTGATCCCGGATAACCTCTGACATATAACCCTCCCTGATTAACTCCACTGCGACCACCTCAGCCAAGGCCTAATGCAATCAGAGAAAGCGAGATGACCAGGGGTACACAGTGATATACAGAGCCATTATTAGCTATCTACTGCCATGATAAGTGAGGGGCCATGTTGCCTGAAAGAGGTACTTTCACAAGTGATGGCGGGTTGACTCATAACCCGCGTTCCCCGCGGTTATATCCTATATCCGCGGGGTGGGTGGGTTTAGGGTCAGTAAATATTGGGTTTAATAAGGAGAAAGCAATGCATACAATATCCATAAATGTATAATTCCTGTGCAATTCATATCTATAGGCTACGTTGAGATTTTTTTTCTCCATTATTTATATCTGCCGTTAGTGCATAGCCTAAGCTTTAGGGCCTAACTGTAGCGCGCCAAATACACGCCAATTGCCAAATGCTTTTGGGAAGAAAAAGTTCAAGGCTATCCTCTGAGGGAAAAAGGACGATGTCGGAGTTTAATTCAGTAAGAGAAAAGCTGTGAAATGGAGAGTTGAAAATAAATACAAAGGAGGGCCAGAACAGTAGTCTAATGTTTGGGAAAGATGATAAAAGAGGATGATAGCAGAGCCAATATCACTCCCTAAAAACACAACCTTATGGAACAATCCTTGGATAGCTTTTCAGAAATTCATCGATAAATTGGCTCACATGGAAAACGAAAGGCATAGAAGCCGTAAATGACTTGGTTATAAGAAATACATTTACTGTATTTCCATGATAGCTTTAAAAATACAATTTGGTTTGACAAATGTAGATATTTTCAAATACATCCAACTTAAGTTTTATCACAACATTTTGATTTGAAATCTTGAGAGCAATTTTGAGAGAATCTGTTTTGAGTCAGAAAAGGATATTCATAAGCTGTACAAAACCTTCCAGAGAGCCTACACAACTGATCATCTCTGAGAAAAAAATATAAACTATTGGAAAAAATATTGAAAAAGTACTGATATACAGTTAACAAAAATGTACACTTGATCTAGTATACATTTATGTATAGAATTTATTATACAAGAGACAAAATTCACAACGGCAGAGTCGTGTCTGAAGTGTAAAACTACTAATGACTCAATAAGTCATGCCTCCTGGAAATGTTACAAAATTCTAAAGTTATGGGTAGAGTTGCAAAGATTGATGTCAGAAGTATTGAAATGTAAATGTGCTTTTAATTTGCCTGTCTGTATTTTTCAAAACATGACATATGAGAGTGCAATGAGATACCTGATGGGTTGGACAATACTCTTCTCATCAATTATCTTCAAAAAACATACAAAAAAAAGTGGAAATCAGTCAATCCTCCTTCATTCATGCAATGGAAATGTCAAATGCTTTATTATGTAAAAATTGAAAGATTGAGGGTGACGGAGAGAAACAAAATCATGCCGTTTGTGGCAGAAAGTGTACTGGAGATAGGGTTTGGGGCTAGTGTGTCTGGGTAGGTGTGATGTAGTGTTTGTATGATGTAGTCGTTTGTACGTGTATGTTTTGTATAGTTTGTAAAATATAAAATAAAATCGTATAAAAAAAAGGATGATAGCAGTGGTATGTTATGGATGATTGTGAAACGCTATACAAATTCGACAGTCACAAGATGGGGACTTGGGAACTATATTGGGAACTATACTGTTCAGATGGGTTAAATGGAATAGTAGCCAAATTTAAATCTGGACACTGACTGTAGGTTTATAACTTCTCATATAGTCTAATATTAACTCCAGCATAATTAAGCATTTCTGGAAGTAAAATGACACACCAAACATCAATGTTTACTCAGGAAAAGGAGTGGAGAAATAGATTTCTTTCTTTCGGCATCTTGAGAGAATAAATACACGGTTAGGGACCGTCTGTAAATTGGAATTAAAGGTGGACATTTTTATTGCATTTTCTTCCTGGTCCCTAAACGTCTTTGCTGCGCAAGAGAAACAGAGATGAAAGAGGAAACCAACTTTACGGATTTCAACTAAATCTAAGCCTTCATTCTATCGATATATGACAATTTTCTGGTAGTTAAGGGTTTATTTAGTCTTCTATGGCAACAAGTAATGACAGAGAAGAAAAGCTGCATGCATCTAATAATAGACAAGTTGACAAACAAATAGCCTACCAAAATGTCGGAAATTATAAGCAGAATTATAAAACGGGTTGTTTGGATGCTGATTGGTTGATAGCTGTTAGTTATTTACGATAATCCATGCAAAATGCCATGATGCCATAATACCATAATTACATTCCGAGTATCAACATACATCCACTGTCCCGCAGCCCAGCCAAGCATTCCTAAACATAAAGTAAAGGGGAAAAAATTATCAGTGTTATTTCCTGATAGTTGCTGGTTGAAAACAATCTACACAAGACCTTATAATCAGCAGGTTTGCATGGGCAGGAGTTTCGGCTTTCCATGGTGATATCCAAACCTCTCTGCCAGTAACAGCTAGTTGTCAGTTTCCCCCTCCCCACTCAGACCACTCCCAGTCAGTCGTAGCAAAATTCTTGATTGAGAAAGTTTTTTGCTAAAAAAAGCTATTTTTGCACTTTTAAAATCTATTGTAGTAAGGGTACTGAATTGTTATCCAGAAATGATTTGATATTGATTAAAAACAGCTGCATTGGGCCTTTAATCTCCCCCCCGGGAAAAAAAAGCATCTAGACATTATTTCCACATGCTTCTTGTCTAGCAAGACGTTTGGTACAGCGGGGGTTAATATACACCAACCTGTACAATATTGCAGTTTTTTTTGCTGTTGAGCTCTCCACCCGTGCCATGCATATGAATGTGACGAGACTGACAGCTTTTAAACATTTTTTATGACATTTTATTTTTCACATGCGCGGAATAAACTGGTGTAGACTTTACCGTGAAATGCTTGTTTACGAGTCCTTCCCATTGATGCAGAGTTTTTTTTTTTAAATAATACAAATTAAAATAAAACACTAAAGGAATAAAATAAAAGGATTGCAATATTCATACAGGTGATTCTGTGTTCGCGTTAGTTAGCTAGCTAGCTAGCAAAGGATAAGTAACTTTAGACTAGCTATCATCAATAACTATCTTATTGACTGTTTGTTGCCAATTTATTAAATCATTATTTGCTGAAGTTCTTGTTGCCTGTTTATAAAATATTTATTCAATCATTATTTATTGAAGTTCTTGTCTCGTCATCATTGAACATCTGTTATCTAGCTACATGCCAATGATTTGTTTAGCATAGCAACGTGGAATAAATAGAATGAACGATTGGCTTCGCCTTGGGCCTAAGAACAGCCCTTCTTATCACACAATAATCCCTGGGTTCGCATGCCTTATTCCTTAAACATAGGCCTATCTAAAAAGGCCTGTCAAAAAATAGTTCGCGATCTCTGACAATACATTGCATTTTGTATATTTGCGGGCCTCAGATTTCCCCTTCATCACATTATATGTGATATAGTCGGGCGGTTGTGGATGGGTTATTAGCACTTGCGGGCGTGTGCGGGTGAACTAACAGCATCATTAATGTACACTCTATCTGCAGCCTGGTCTCATAGACTAGACGTAACATAGTAAATGTAAATCCAGGATACCAAATTAGCATGATATGTTATGTTTGGTATGGTTACATAAGACAAATGGTTACTTAAGGCAAAAAAACGAAAGTTGTATGGTTGGCCAGAGTGGATGTATAATGCCAGCATCTAGCAACCCAAAGGTTGTGAGTTCAAATTTCATCACGGACAACTTTAGCATTTTATCTAATTATCAACCTTTCAACTACTTACTACTTTTTAGCTACTTTGCAACTACTTAGCATGTTAGCTAATCCTTCCACTAACCCTAACCTTAACCATTTTAGCTAACACTACCCTTAACCTTTTTAGCTAACCCTTTCCCTAACCCTAATATTCACCCTTTAACCTAACTCCTACACTTAACCCCAACCTTAACCCTAACATTAGCCACCTAGTTAGAATTAGTAACATATCATACATTTATAAATAATTAAACATATAGAACGTTTGGCAAATTCATAACATATTGTATGTTTTGATAACATATAGTCCAAATTATAATTCACAACATATAGTACAAAATGGGTGATGGATATTCACAAATTAATACATACCATAGGAAACATAACATATCATACTAATTGGAGTGGGTCAGATTTACATACAGATTAATACAAAATGCTCTGAGACTGGGTTACTATCTGGGATCAAGCGCTTCAACATATTTAAGAGGTAAAGTTTTAGTAAGGGCAAAGTGTATTGTTGGTGTTCCTCATGTAATCAACCATCTACTATTGAAGTCTCTGTGCCCGTCTATTAGTGATGTAACCTAAATTATTGAAGAAGTGACTCGAAACGAAACAGAAATATTGTGTTGCTGATTTGCCACAAAACTCAAAACATCATTATATTTTAGGAAAAAGAAGCCACATTCACCGTCTAATCTTACACACAAAATACAAATGTTAAGGAAGGAAAATGTTTGCGCACATGTGATCTCAAGTTCTCAATCAACAGATTCTGCCCATATAAATTAACCCACAAAAAAGTAGTCAATTTAGTGGTCCACTTTACCACTTATCATTAGCAACGAATTTACAAGTCTTCAAATCCCATTGTCAAAATTACTTCCTATGCAAGTTGTGTATCCAACCAGTCTTCAGTAGTGACCACAATGGTTGGGGTCAATTTCATTTCAATTAAGTCAATACAGGAAGTAAACAGAAATGTAAGTTAAACATTTACTCTGCTTTTCAATGAGGGGAATTTGGAATACACTTGGAAAGTGGATGGTGTCACATAGGTAAACACAACTGAAGATACCTCACAATGTTTGGAGATGTTATTGACATGGCAGTGCTACGGTAGCTACGGTAGCAAAAGAGTATAGGACCGGTTGTTAACTAACTGTAAACAAAATGAGCTTGCTAGCTAAGCATCTTGGCTAACTGTGGGGCGAAGAAAATCACCTATTTACAGTGAATTCCTACTGCATCCCTACCACTAGCAAATGGGACACCTCTCAAAAACTGTGAATAGTCTCCGGTAATGTTTCTTTTTGTGATATTTTGTTTCATCTCCACTTTCCAAGCCTATTGGAATTGGACTTTTCAGTTTAGCCTACATTCTCATTTGAATTAAATTAAATTGACCACAACCATGGTGACTACAGTTTACACCTGATTATAGCTGTTCACCTATTGACACAGGTAATACAGTGCATTCGGAAAGTATTCAGACCCCTTGACATTTTTCCACATTTTGTTACAGCCTTATTCTAAAATTGATTAAATTGTGTTTTTTCCTCATCAATCTACACAAAATACCGGTCACGTTTTGTGATACAGGAATCGGGAGACAGGTGCAGGAATGCTTAATAGGGTTTTTTATTGACCCAAATTATGGCGTTCCATGTAAAGGCACGGGGACGTAGACCAAACAAACACATATACAAAACACAGGGTTGAAACCCAAACAAAAGAGCGACGGGCATGGGAACAACGGACATGGGAACAATAATCGACAGCCCAATGGAGACCCAATGGGCACATTTATACAAATACAAATCAGTAAGGAAATGGGGGAAATGGGGACCAGGTGTGCGTAATGACACAGTTCAGTGCCTAGAGGCCGATGACGTAGACCTCCGAAACTGGAGCACAGAATGAGCAATCGTACCGGAGGGATCCGTGATAATACCAATCTCCCATTCTTCTCTGCGGATCATCACAAGCTCTGTCAGGTTGGATGGGGAGCGTCGCTGCACAGCTATTTTCAGGTCTGTCCAAAGATGTTCGATTGGGTTCAAGTCCGGACAGAGACTTGTCCCGAAGCCACTCCTGCGTTGTCTTGGCTGTGTCCTTAGGTTCGTTGTCTTGTTGGAAGGTGAACCATCGCCCCAGTCTGAGGTCCTGAGGTTTTCATCAAGCTCACTGTACTTTGCTCTGTTCATCATTCCCTCGATCCTGACTAGTCTCCCAGTCCCTGCCTCTGAAAAACATCCCCAAAGCATGATGCTGCCACCACCATGCTTAACCGTAGGGATGGTGCCAGGTTTCTTCCAGACGTGACGCCTGGCATTCAGACCAAAGAGTTCAATCTTGGTTCCATCAGACCAGAGAAACTTGTTTCTTATGGTCTGAGAGTCTTTAGGGAACTTTCGGTAAACTCCAAGTGGGCTGTCATGTGCATTTTACTGAGGAGTGGCTTCCGTCTGGCCACTCTACCATAAAGGCCTGATTGGTGGAGTGCTGCACAGATGGTTGTCCTTCTGGAAGGTTCTCCCCTCTCCACAGAGGAACTCTGGAGCTCTGTCAAACTGACCCTCGGGTTCTTGTTCACCTCCCTGACCAAGGCCCTTCTCCCCTGATTGTTCAGTTTGGCTGGACTGCCAGCCCTGGGATGAGTCTTGGTGGTTCAAAACTTCTTCCATTTCGGAATGATGGAGGTCACTGTGTTCTTGGGGACCTTCAATGCTGCAGCAATGTTTCCGTACCCTTCCCCAGATCTGTGCCTCGACACAATCCTGCCTCGGAGCTCTACGGACAATTCCTACGACCTCATGGCTTGATTTTTGCTCTGACGCTCTGTCAACTATGGGCTCTTTCCAATGCATGTCCAATCAATTGAATTTACCACAGGTGGACTCCAATCAAGTTGTAGAAACATCTAAGGGATGATCAATGGAAGCTAAATTTCGAGCAAAGTGTGTGAATACTTATGTAAATAACCTATTTCTGTTTTATACATTTGCAAAAATATCTACAAAACTATTTTCTCTTTGTCATTATATGGTATTGTGTATTGATTGTTGATTGTTGAGGGAAAACATTTATTCAATTTATTGTAGAATAAGGGTGTTATGTAACAAAATGTGGAAAAAGTGAAGGAGTCTGAATACTTTCCGAATGCACCATATCTATACATGTGTCGGTGGCGACCTGTCATTCAAGGAAGGTGGGGTCTTGTCTGTTTTGCATGTCATTTTGGCATTAATACGTGTCACATATCAGTTTGCAAACTATGTAAAAAAAAATATATATATATAATTGAGTTAATAAAGCCACATACAAACATGGTCTCTTTTTTGTTTTCTTGAGTAAGGCAGCTCCAAAATGCAGGTGTTTCAGCCTAGCTCAGTGTTTTCTGTGGTGGTGGAGCAAGCCTGCAGAAAATAGAAGCTTTGTGCCTGATTTGCTCAGTGTTCTGTCACTCATGGGGACTCATGGGGACTCATGGGGACACTAAGTTGCAGGCCAAGTCTAAGTTCTTAGTAAGAGTAGACATTGAACATTTCAGCCCTTTGGGTCCTGTCATAGAGTTATATTATAAGTGCCCTTCCAAGAAGGCTCAAGGTCCATTGGCCACAGATAAAATTATTTCAAATCACCTTATATTTGATTGGACTGATCATGTCAACATCTTACTTTCAAAATCTTAGCTAGCAGTCATCATAATGAGTCAAGTGGACAATCTACTGGCAAATCATTTTTAATAATTCTCATACGAAGAGAAATAATGAAGAGAAATTATAGATAAAACGTATCAGTGCTCATCGGCCATTGGACATGGACCCATTACACAACAAGGTGGAAATCGCTAATTCAACAAGGAATCAGTGGCTAACTGCAAGCACCGCAAAGCAATCACTAGCCTGCTATTCAGTGGAGTGGCTGTGCTTTTTTCCCTGAGTTCCCACCGTAAATACAAGACTTTGATGACAAAGTTTGATGACAAAATTTGCCCACAAAGGACTGCCTCACCATCTTCCTGTTTAAAACCTCTACGGGATCGGTGTCACTATACCGGAACGGTTGAGCTAATGTGCACTAATGTGATTAGCATGACAGTTGTAAGTAACAGCAAACTTTCCAGGACATAGTCATGTCTTATATGGGCAGAAAGCTTACATTTTTTTGTGAATCTAACTGCACTGTCCAATTTACAGTAGCTATTACAGGGAAAAAATACCATGCTATTGTTTGAGGAGAGTGCACAACAACAAAAAACAACTGGTTTGTTACATTCACCTCGGAAGGTAAAGAATGTACTTACATTCAGTAATCTTGCTCTGATTTGTCATCATGAGGGTCCCAGAGATAAAATGTAGCATAGTTTGTTTGATAAAATCAATTTTTATATTCAAATGTAGGAACTGGGTTCTACAGTTTGAACCCCTGCTGTCTCTGGCTCCACACCGACTCCGCCCGGCCATCTAGATGTGTGAAAGTGAGTGTATATGTCAAGGCTCAGTAGAAAATGTATCAATTGACCAATTTGGCACATTTGGGCAGACTTGACACAAAATATTGTCCAGTATTACAATGCTTCACTGGATCAATCTGAAACTTTGCGCACACACTGCTGTCATCTAGTGGACAAAATCTAAATTGCGCCTAAACTGCAATATTATATTATGGCCTTTCTATTGCATTTCAAAGATGATAAAACAAAAAACAAAAATGCAGGTTTTTATGTTTGTATTATCTTTTACCAGATCTAATGTGTTATATTCTCCTACATGAATTTCACATTTCCACAAACTTCAAAGTGTTTCCTTTCAAATGGAATCAAGAATATGCATATCCCTGCTTCAGGTCCTGAGCTACAAGGCAGTTAGATTTGGGTATGTCATTTAAGGCTAAAATGATTTTTTTTTTTACAATCCTTAAAAAATGTTTTGTATGCTGCTGCATAAATGATGTAAAATGCCAGGGAGATATGTAATACTGTAGCTAAGAAAGTAATACTAAGTGTATGTTGTGTAGTATGCTGTTAGTAGCCCATGTGCCTCACACTAATAATTTGGTCTATTTTCACCAACGCAGTATTGTAAACACATCATTCGTGTGTGATCGTTGGCAGACTTTTTTTTGTACAGCTTTGACAGTCCTACTGATAGTAGTGGTGGTGCTTGGCTTGCATGTGCAAATTCAGCACACACAACATTCTATAATAGAATTGTGTTATTTGACGTGTCAAAATAAAAGCTTGTTTAATGAGTCAAATAGTGTTATTTGACGTGTATCTTTTTTGACATGCAAATACCCAAACAGCATTCAATGTGCCTCACCTGAGTCATTTGGTCTTTTTCACCTCTTAATTTCACCTACTGTTCCAACTTGGTGGTGTACATGTAGCCTATAACCTGTTTTAGAGATATGTAATCATCAAATATTGTAAGAGCTTTCATTGTCTGCTTATTTGCCCCCTTTATTTATCCTATGGTTCTGACTTGGTGTACAGGGAGAACACTGTAAGAATGGCCCATGATCTGAATTCTGTCGCTGTACATTTCAAAAGTGCTGAACAAATAGTTATATTGACTACGTCCGTCGTCGCGCTCTCATTTAATGTCTTAATCGAAATTACGGAATGTCTCTTATCCGCTCGTCGTCACCACCTTATACCATAGCAAGTACATCTTAATTGTCATTAGAAACCACATTTAAGCAAGTCAGCCATATCAGCTATGTTTTTTTAAAAGGCGGTAAATGAGGCTGAATTAACTGTTTCGCTGCCAGACAGGGCTCTGCTGATAACCAGGTGTAGCAGTGGTAAGGTGTTGGGACTGCTGTTGGGACTCTGCTGTTGGGACAGCTTAATGTAGGCCCTAACAGCAATTCATGTATTGTTTAGTGCTGTGTTGTGTAGTGGCTTTGCTTGCCTCACCAAGATTTACATGCTAAAATCGCCACTGATCAGTGTCATGCATGTGTGTTTGTGTTTTGTGTGCACTGTGATTGTACCCATGTGTGTGCTCCTGTGTTAGGGGATTACAAAACCCACATGCTCCCCCTAAGCACGCCAGCAAACATTTCTCAATGTTCAAGGTTATTACGATGGCAAATGACACTCAGTGAGTAAGCACTTTTATAGGGCAACAACATGGTACTTCAAAATCCAAAAACATGCCATCCTCATCGCTGACATGCCCTCATAGTGTGACTGCTGATGGTTCAAGCGAACTGCGTCACCTTCAGTTTAGGCCGATATGTTTATTTATAAATTATGAGGCAAGAGCAGTTCCTGCATCTATCTGGGGTCATGCGATCCTCACAATTTGGATTCATAAATGAATGTTGTGGGTTCGCCGGCCACACCATGCAAGCCCGATCCCTGATTGGTTGTGAATAAACACTGTCAAGAGTATATATATTGTGGTAGGCGTCACAGTTCCAAGAAACGAGAACACTGAAACTTCCAAGTTTCCAACAAAGCAAATTAATTAATTAGTGCCCCAGTATTTTTTGTTGTTGCCTATCACAGCACGAGAATGAGAGCACAAATCCAAAAGGTACCACAGATAGTCGAATTGTTAAAAAAGAAAACGGTTGGTTTGCAGCACTTCAAGCCAACATCTTCAGTGTGCGTCCTGGACCCGAAGGATGCTACATTGGTTGCGCCTTGTCGACACAGTCTTCCCTCGCAGACTCAGAGCCTTGACTCGATACCTGGACCCACCAACTGGCCCTTATTTGGCAGTTTGATAGAACTACTACGCAAAGGAGGGCTGCAAAGACAACACAATGCATTGGTAAATGATAACAAAAATATATTATAACGATAAGAATAATAAGATGAAGAATAAAAACTAAAAACAATTCGACAGATGTTTTATTTTATTTCATTATAATAGATAATAAAGTTGTTTTATTGGTGGATTAAATGTTTTGTGTCTGATATTTCTTCCTTTTAGATTGATTACCATAAGAAATTCGGAAAGATTTTCCGGATGAAACTCGGCTCCTTTGAATCGGTCCATATTGGCGCACCTTGCTTAGTGGAGGCACTCTACAGAAAGGAGAGCGCTTATCCACAGCGTCTGGAGATCAAACCCTGGAAAGCATACCGAGACTTAAGAGACGAGGCATATGGACTTCTTATTCTGTAAGTGGCACTTTTCAGTATTCCTATGATATCGTGCTATTTGCTCAACAGAAATACACAGATAATCTATTTTAACAGATGTAGCCTACTAATTCATAGATTTCCTGCTGATTTTCAGGGAAGGGGAAGACTGGCAGAGGGTGAGAAGCGCGTTTCAGCAGAAATTGATGAAACCCACAGAAGTCGCGAAACTTGATGGAAAAATAAACCAGGTTTGTAAGATAATTTATCTGCGGTAAAACTGCACATTTCAAGGTGAATTTGATCAAATAATTACTTTTTATTGTCTCCAAAATGAAGGTGTTGGCCGATTTCGTTAGTAGAATTGGGCAAGTGACTGACAATGGACAATTTGAGGACTTGTACTTCGAATTGAATAAATGGTCAATGGAGAGTAAGTAGCCTATTGTTTATAATATAAATAACATATTTGTAGTTAGATATACATATTTACAATAAAGATTGTTGCTTATATGTAATGTGGATGTATTAAATCATTTGAATTATTCTAATGATAATTTAATTGTTTTAAAAACAAAATTAAGTAAAGGTCTTATTAGAATGAATGGACATTATAATTGATTTGCTACTGAGGAAAAATTAAATAATACATTAATGCATGTTGTTACTCAATTAATGTTTTCAATGTTTTATTATCTAATTACAGCCATTTGCTTAGTGCTCTACGACAAACGTTTTGGGCTTCTGGATGACAATGTCAACGAGGAGGCTATGACCTTTATCACATCCATAAAGACGGTAAGTGGTCATTGATTTTACACATCCAGTTACTATTTGCCTATAGTGATACAGGTATTGTGGGTGCAGCTGAAGACCCCTGGCTTGGGGATGATTTTAGTGATCTTTTTGTGACAGAGCTATATTGCGATATCGCTCTGAGCCTATAGATAGAGTGCAGTTCACTGAGTTCACTTTAGTGAGTGTGCTAATCACCACTGCTACAGTTACTGATGAGTCAATAGACTATCTGAAACTGGTCCCTGGGCAGGCAGGAATTTACTGGGGCAAACAAATATCTTCAGCAGCCAGGAGACATGCATGTATTTACAACGTCTTTTAAACAACATTTTGTTAGGGTAACCATGGTCCTGTGCTATAAGTTGATATTGAAACAATGGAGGTAGACTTTGAAAATGACTGGTTGCAACGATAAATTGTTACATTGTCATGTACTGTATGTCTTTATTTGATTGTTACATTTAAAGTATCTCTCTCTCTTCCCCTCTCTCTCTCTCTGTGGATGTGTAGATGATGAGCACATTTGGCGCCATGATGGTCACGCCAGTGGAGCTCCACAAAAAACTGAACACCAAAACATGGCAGGACCACACCACGGCTTGGGACCGTATATTCAGCACAGGTAAAAACTCCTCCTACAATGCCCCCCGACTCTCGGTCCCCTCCCCATCCCTCTAAAGAAACCTCCCCTCCATGTCCACTCTCTCACCCTAAAACCTCAATGCCCCCTGATCTCGCTCCCAACCACCGCTAAAGCAACCACATCGCTCCCAACCACCGCTAAAGCATCCCCCCTAGTCACTTCCAACTGCCCTCCCTCTAAGTAACCTCTCCATGTCCTCTCTCCCTCTGATGAAACCTCAATGCCTGCCACGTTCACTTCCAACCTCTCTCTCGACACCCCCCAATCCCTCCACCCGCAGCGTGTCCAGATGACGTATTACCCAAGAACCGCTTTGAGCAAATTTTCAGTCAGGTGATAGGAAAGAGAGAGATATGAACCGGGTGCCTCTGCGATCAGTGGTGGAAAAAATACCCAATTGTGATATTTGAGTAAAAGTATAGATACTTTAATAGAAAACTACTCAAGTAAAAGTCACCCAGTAAAATACTACTTGAGGAAAAGTCTAAAAGTATTTGGGTCTAAATATACTTAAGTATCAAAGTAAATGTAATTGCTAAAATATACTTAAGTATCAAAATGTAAAAGTCATTTCAAATTCCTTATATTAAGCAAAGCAGACAGCATCATTTTCTTGTTTTTAAAATGTACAAATAGCCAGGGGCACACTCCAACAGCATAAATTTACAAATTATGCATTGAGTCTGCCAGATCAGAGGCAGTGAATTGGATCATTTTCCTGTCCTGCTAAGTGTTCAAAATGTAACCAGTACTTTTGGGTGTCACGGAAAATGTATGGAGTAAAAGGTACATTTTTTTATTTATGAATACAGTGAAGTAAAAGTTGTCAAATATAAATAGTAAAGTACAGATACCCCCAACAAGTACTTTAGTAGTGCTTTAAAGTATGTTTACTTAAGTATTTTACACCACTGTCTGCGATCCATGCACTTGGCTCTCCCCCTCTTACACAACACAATCAGAGTTGTAGTAAACCGGATGACCTACGTGGGAGAACACTGCCAAATATTTGTAGTAGCGGGCACAGGGATGGAGGGGAGGAGGAGAAGTGGGAGTGGAATGTTGGCTCAGGGCCTTGCTACAGATCGTTTGTTGTGCTGCTTGCTTGGCGGTGTAGGTTTGTAGGCACCTGTCCACCCTCTCTTACACACACATATATGTATATACACAGGTGGGGGGGGGGGGGGGGGGGGGGGGGGGGGGGGGGGGGGGGGGGGGGCTCTATTGTGTGTGTGTGTGTGTGTGTGTGTGTGTGTGTGTGTGTGTGTGTGTGTGTGTGTGTGTGTGTGTGTGTGTGTGTGTGTGTGTGTGTGTGTGTGTGTGTGTGTGTGTGTGTGTGCATCCAATCAAAAACACAAAGTGTAATGACATTTGGCGATCGTCATTAGAACTTCACTCTTGTAGCCTGAATTAATTGATACTCCTTGCTGACAAAACAACCTTCTTGTAAAAAGAAAAGTCGGAACACATGAAAAGGGGCTGAATACAGGACTGTCACGGGATGACAAGTGCAGCCACAATGTGATTTTCCTTTTTAAACCACAGAGGTGGGCTGTATTGCATTAGTGGATACTCATACTGCTCTCAGGGCAGGTCCGCCAGTTTTGACTTGCAGAAGTGACTTTTCATAGCAGGTTAAGAGTACTTACACAGCAGGTTAGGATAGTTAACATGACAGGTTAGGAGAATTAACGTAGCATGTTAGCAGAATTAGGTTAAGGTTAGAAAAAAGGTTAGGGTTAGCTAAAATCCTAAAATTGTCCCCGATGCCAAATCAACCAGGCCTGCCCTGGGAACAGTCTTGGGTTCCACTGATTTGGAAAAAAGCTTTTACCACTGTAGCAGTTCGAAATAGCATTTCAAATAAAAAGGAGAATGGTTAAATTAGCATTATTTTGATTTTTGTTGCATTTAAGGGGGCTCAACGCTCATTCCCCTCCTATACGTCATTGTAATTAAGAATTTGTTCTTAACTGACTTGCCTAGTTAAATAAAGGTTAAATTTAAAAAATTTATAAACAGTGGCCGTGTATGTTGTCCTCGTGGCCAGGTTCAGTAGATAAAAGATGGTTGAGGGCTTTTGAAAGTAGCAATAGGGAGTGGAAGTGAGGGCATTTTATGGCTTGTTAAATATCGATTACTTGTTTGTAGAAGTTTACAATTATCATTGTTTATGACTGGTTACAGCTTTTCACAAATAGAATCCATGTTTTGGTGAATAAAGTTGACCATTTAGAATGGCTTTAAAAATGGACTATATGCAGTCATTGTTACCTAGCTTTTTCAAAAATATCTTTCAGTTAATTATTTTGCGTTTGTCTCTTGTTGTTGTCCGCAGCCAAAGTCTACATAGACAAGAAGATAAAGCGCCATGCAGGGGCAACAGGGCCCAGTGACGACTTCCTGTGTGACATCTACCGCCACAGTCAGCTGTCCAAGAAAGAGCTGTACGCCGCCATCACAGAGCTCCAGATCGGAGGAGTGGAGACGGTAAGGATCAGTTGACAAATGTAACAGAGATGGTTTGTGGCGCTAAGTGATTAGCAAGGATAACCACACTTGCATGATGGGTATCCTTGCTAATCGTTTAGCGTCACAACACTGAAGTGTGATAGTCCTCAAATTTTTTCCCAGTGAACTGTGATGAGTTACATTGCTTGTCACCTGAAGACTTGCTTTAGGCCTAGATTTTCGCTTAGCGGGACCCGGGTTCGAATCTCGGTCGTACAAACAAGAACAGGGCCAGATTTATCATTCACTTGCACCAGCGCCTATTTTGCTCTTCTATTTTCCGAAAAATAAGAGGGGAAAACATGACACTCCATCCTTTATTGTTGATGACTTTCCACCTTACTTAATTTCTTGCTCCCATACATTGTTTTAACTTATTTACGCTACACTTGAAGTGGTATTCCCTCCCCGTGAGAGAAGAAACAAACAGGTGCAAACTGCAATAGTAGTGGTTCAAAGGCTGAGGTAATCTGGTCTGCAGTCCAGATGTGACAGAAACAACCCTTGAGGAACCCCTCACATTCCTCAGCTACATTTACTGTAGGACCCCCTCTATGGAATGCAGTTTATAGTATCTCTCTGAATGAGTCTGACAACTCTCCCCTCTCCCTCTCCCTCTCACCCTCTCTCTCTCTCTCTCTCTCTCTTCCTCTGTTGATGTTTTCTAGACTGCCAACAGCATGCTGTGGGCTATTTTCAACCTCTCCCGTAACCCTTGCGTTCAGAAGAAGCTGCTCCAAGAAATCAGAGAGGTTCTGCCTGCTAGTCAGACTCCCAGTGCCAAGCACCTCCAGAGAATGCCCTACATCAAGGCCTGCCTCAAGGAATCCATGAGGTACAGTAAGACATTCTACTGGGATGTGACGCAAAAACAATAACACTGCAGTCATCGTGTACTGTATGTCATTCAAACCGGTACACAAGTCCAAAACAAATTAGTTGAGGCATGGGCGCTTGACTTTGTCTGGAAGTAGGTGTGCAAAAAAAACAATAATAATTTGAATGAAACACAAAAATAAATAAAACATTTGTTGTTGCAATTTTTTTGACCATTTCCTGCAATTCTGCACTGTTTCTTCACAGGGGGAATCCATATTTATTCATTTATTTCTTATGTTCTGCCTTAATAAATTATATTGAACTTGAGTACTCTAATTAAAAAATATATATATTTTATCATAACCATTACAGATAACAAATCCTAATTTCTAAATTGCACAATATATATTCAGTCAATAAAAAAACAAGTGCCATTTAAGACTGATTTATTGAAACCAGTCAACTAGTTATATTATATCGTGGAACACAATCTTCAAAAAGGAAGTAACCTCGGCAGTGGAGAAGCCTATTACTGTGTAAAGGCATAGCCTTGTTTTGTTAAATTTGCAGACAATACACTTTTATTTCCCAAACCCTTATCACATTCAGCACACACCTAATTTATAGTAAAAAAAACTATGTGATATATCAGAATAAAATAGAGCAGAATATTTTTTATAATGAAAAAAATTGGCACTGTGAAGTGATGCGCATCTCGCGTCTAGAAAAGTTATTCTCAAAGAGTGATCATTTGAAACGGGGCTCAATTTGGCGAGTTGAATGAAAAACATTTTAGCGTTACAAACCAAAATCGGTCTTCTTTTTAATATGCAGACATTTCGATTTATAAGTGTTTTTTGAGTTTAATGCAGAAACTCACACAGAGAATGTTTATGAAGTTTGACAGATTAGCTATTTTCCTTTCAACTTGCCTTTAAAAAAAGGTTTGAGTATGTTTAACTGATCCTAAAGAGCTTATGTATCCTCCTGCTTCAACACTATATTTCCAAACCCTTTTTTCAAATTCCTGCAGGTTATCGCCGTCAGTTCCCTTCACGAGTCGGACCTTAGACAAAGACACTGTGTTGGGGGATTACTCCATTCCCAAGGGGGTAAATGGATTACTTCAAATTCCATCATTTAAGAGTTCATGTTGGGGCGATTACAGTCTCGGATCATTTAACAGTTGATGGATGTCTAATCAAGATCTTTATTTTTCATTTGCAGACAGTGTTGATGATCAACAGCCATGCTCAGGGTGCCAATGAGGAATACTTTGACGACAGCAGCCGGTTTAAGCCAGAGCGTTGGCTAAAAGAGAGCAGTACCATCAACCCCTTTGCCCATGTGCCGTTTGGTATTGGGAAGAGGATGTGCATTGGGCGGCGTCTGGCAGAGCTACAGCTGCAGTTGGCACTCTGCTGGGTAAGAACAACCTCCTGTGCCCCCAAAGTGGCCACCAAGTTGCCAACATTGTAGTATTACCGCAGGTAGTGCTTAACACTTGTGGGCGATATACAGCATATTACTCCGTCTTCCTGCGTCAGGTTTCAATGTGTACAGTCCCTTTTCACATACGTTGTGTTCTAGCCTGAATTGAAAATGGATTCAATTGATATTTTGTGTCACTAGCCTACATACAATACCCCAATAATTATGTTTTTAGAAATGGTTACAAATTAATTAAAAAATGAAAAGGTGAAATGCCTCAATAAGTTTTCAACCCCTTTGTTATGGCAAGCTTAAATAAGTTCAGGAGTAAACGTCTGCTTAACAAGTCACATAATAAGTTGCATGGACTCACTCTGTGTGCAATCATAGTTTTGAACATCCTTTTTTTATGACTACCTCATCTGACTACCACATCCTGTTTGCAATAAGGCACTAAAGTAAAACTGCAAAACGTGGCAAAGAAATTAACTTTATGTCCTGAATACAAAACGTTATGTTTGGGAAAAATCCAACACCACTGAGTACCACTCTTCATATTTTCAAGCATGGTGGTGACTGCGTCATGTTATGGGTATGCTTGCTATCGGCATGGACTAGAGTTGTTTTAGGATAAAAATAAACAGAATAGAGCTAAGCACAGGTAAAAACCTAGAGGAAAACCTGGTTCAGTGTTCTTTCTAACAGACACAGGGAGACAAATTCACCTTTCAGCAGGACAATAACCTAAAACATAAGGACAAATATACACTGGAGTTGCTTACCAAGATGACATTGAATGTTCTTAAGTGGCCTAGTGACAGTTTTGACTTAAACCGGCTTGAGAATCTATGGCAAGACTTGAAAATGGCTGTCTAGCAATGATCAACAACCAACTAGACAGATCTTAAAGAATAAAAATAACAGAGCTTGAATAATTTTTAAAATAACAATGTGCAAATATTGTACAATACTGGTGTGCAAAGCTTGTAGAGACTTACCCAGAAAGACTCACAGCTGTAACTGCTGCCAACTGTGATTTTAACATTGTCACGTTCCTGACCGGTTTTCTGTTATTTTGTATGTGTTTGACGGTCAGGGCGTGAGTTTGGGTGGGTAGTCTATGTTATGTGTTTCTATGTTGGTTAAAGGGTGACCTGATATGGCTCTCAATTAGAGGCAGGTGGTTTTCATTTCCTCTGATTGAGAGCCATATTAAGGTAGGTGTTTTCACATTGATTGTTGTGGGTGGTTGTCTCCTGTGTTTGTGTTTGTCGCGCCACACGGGACTGTCTCGGTTTGTTTGTACGTTCGTTCTTTTGTGTAGTCATTTTCCTGTTCGTGAGTTCTTCGTTGTATGTAAGTTCGCATGTCCAGGTCTGTCTACGTCGTTTATTTGTTTTGTAGTTTATCAAGTATAGTTCGTTTTTTGTCTTGTTTAAAATAAATAATATGTCATTTCACAACGCTGCGTTTTGGTCGAATCCCTGCTCCTCCTCTTCGGATGAAGAGGAGGAGGAAATCCGTTACAGAACCACCCACCATAATACGACCAAGCGGCGTGGGGGAGCGCAACAAAGTAACCAGGACTCGTGGACATGGGAGGATGTATTGGACGGCAAGGGTTGCTACACATGGGAAGAGATCCGAGCTGGAAGAGATCGCCTCCCATGGGAACAGCTGGAGGCGATTAGGAGAGCAGAGGCAACCGGAGAGAGGAACCGGAGTTATGTGGGTACGCGACTAGCAAGGAAGCCCGCGAAGAAACCCCAAAAATTTCTTGGGGGGGGGCTAAGAGGTAGTGGGCCAAGGGCAGGTAGGAGACCTGCGCCCACTTCCCAGGCTAACCGTGGAGAGCGGGAGTACGGGCAGACACCGTGTTACGCAGTAGAGCGCACGGTGTCTCCTGTACGTGTTCATAGCCCGGTGCGGGTTATTCCACCTCCCCGCACTGGTAGGGCTAGATTGAGTATTGAGCCGGATGTCATGAAGCCGGCCCTACATATCTGGCCACCAGTACGTCTCCTCGGGCCGGCTTACATGGCACCAGCCTTACGCATGGTGTCCCCGGTTCGCCTACATAGCCCGGTGCGGGTTATTCCACCTCCCCGCACTGGTCGGGCAACGGGGAGCATTCAACCAGGTAAGGTTGGGCAGGCTCAATGCTCAAGGGAGCCAGTACGCCTGCACGGTCCGGTATTTCCGGCGCCACCTCCCCGCCCCAGCCCAGTACCACCAGTGCCTACTCCACGCACCAGGCTTCCAGTGCGCTTCCAGAGCCCTGTTCCTCCTCCACGCACTCTCCCTATGGTGCGTGTCTCCAGCCCAGTGCCTCCAGTTCCGGCACCACGCACTAAGCCACCTGTGCGTCTCCAGAGCCCTGTACACACTGTTCCTTCTCCCCGTACTCGTCCTGATGTGCGTGCCCTCAGCCCGGTGCCACCAGTGCCGGTACCACGCACCAGGTCCATAGTGCGTTTTGAGAGTCCAGTGTGCCCTGTCCCTGCTCCCCGCACTAGCCTGAAGGTGCGTGTCCTTAGCCCGGTGCCTCCAGTTCCGGCACCACGCACCAGGCCTACAGTGCGCCTCATCCGGCCAGAGCCATCCGTCTGCCCAGTGCCATCTGAGCCATCCGTCTCCCCAGCGCCATCTGAGCCATCCGTCTCCCCAGCGCCATCTGAGCCATCCGTCTCCCCAGCGCCATCTGAGCCATCCGTCTCCCCAGCGCCATCCGAGCCATCCGTCTCCCCAGCGCCGTCTGAGCCATCCGTCTGTCCCGAGCCATTAGAGCCGCCCGTCTGTCCCGAGCCGTCAGAGCCGTTAGTCAGTCAGGAGCCGCTAGAGCCATTCGTCAGTCAGGATCTGCCAGAGCCGCCAACCAGACAGGATCTGCCAGAGCCGCCAACCAGACAGGATCTGCCAGAGCCGCCAACCAGACAGGATCTGCCAGAGCCGCCAACCAGACAGGATCTGCCAGAGCCGCCAGCGAGCCATGAGCGTCCAGAGCCGTCAGCCAGCCATGAGCGTCCAGAGCCGTCAGCCAGCCATGAGCGTCCAGAGCCGTCAGCCAGCCATGAGCGTCCAGAGCCGTCAGCCAGCCATGAGCGTCCAGAGCCGTCAGCCAGCCATGAGCGTCCAGAGCCGTCAGCCAGCCATGAGCGTCCAGAGCCGTCAGCCAGCCATGAGCGTCCAGAGCCGTCAGTGAGCCATGAGCGTCCAGAGCCGTCAGCCAGCCATGAGCGTCCAGAGCCGTCAGCCAGCCATGAGCGTCCAGAGCCGTCAGCCAGCCATGAGCGTCCAGAGCCGTCAGCCAGCCATGAGCGTCCAGAGCCGTCAGCCAGCCATGAGCGTCCAGAGCCGTCAGCCAGCCATGAGCGTCCAGAGCCGTCAGCCAGCCATGAGCGTCCAGAGCCGTCAGTGAGCCATGAGCGTCCAGAGCCGTCAGCCAGCCATGAGCGTCCAGAGCCGTCAGCCAGCCATGAGCGTCCAGAGCCGTCAGCCAGCCATGAGCGTCCAGAGCCGTCAGCCAGCCATGAGCGTCCAGAGCCGTCAGCCAGCCATGAGCGTCCAGAGCCGTCAGCCAGCCATGAGCTGCCCCTCAGCCCAGAGCTGCTATTTATCCAGAACTGCCCCTCAGTCCAGAGCTGTCTCTCTGTCCGGAGCTGCCCTTCAGTCCGGAGTTGCCCCTCTATCCTGAGCTACCTCTCTATCCTGACCTACCTCTCTGTCCTGAGCTATCTCTCTGTCCTGAGCTACCTTATCCCGGTGCTGCCCCTTGTCCCGGTGCTGCCCCTTATCTTAAGGTTACCCTTTAAATTAAGTGGGTGTAAAATGAGGGGGGTCATTCGAAGGGGGAGACATAAGCTGGGATTGACTATGGTGGGGTGGGGACCTCGCCCAGAGCCTGAGCCACCACCGTGGTCAGACGCCCACCCAGACCCTCCCCTAGACTTTTGGTGGTGCGTTCGGAGTACGCACCTTGAGGGGGGGGTTATGTCACGTTCCTGACCGGTTTTCTGTTATTTTGTATGTGTTTGACGGTCAGGGCGTGAGTTTGGGTGGGTAGTCTATGTTATGTGTTTCTATGTTGGTTAAAGGGTGACCTGATATGGCTCTCAATTAGAGGCAGGTGGTTTTCATTTCCTCTGATTGAGAGACATATTAAGGTAGGTGTTTTCACATTGATTGTTGTGGGTGGTTGTCTCCTGTGTTTGTGTTTGTCGCGCCACACGGGACTGTCTCGGTTTGTTTGTACGTTCGTTCTTTTGTGCAGTCATTTTCCTGTTCGTGAGTTCTTCGTTGTATGTAAGTTCGCATGTCCAGGTCTGTCTACGTCGTTTATTTGTTTTGTAGTTTATCAAGTATAGTTCGTTTTTTGTCTTGTTTAAAATAAATAATATGTCATTTCACAACGCTGCGTTTTGGTCGAATCCCTGCTCCTCCTCTTCGGATGAAGAGGAGGAGGAAATCCGTTACAAACATGTAAACATGCATTGACTTAGGGGTGTGAATACATATGTAAATTAGATATTTCTGTATTTAATTTTCAATATATTAGCAAAATTTTCGAAAAACATGTTTTCACTTTGTCATTATATTCATATTGAATTCAGGCTGTAACACAACAAAAGTCAAGGGGTATGAATACTTTCTGAAGACTTTGTTCTGCAATGTGTGCTAACCCTGAATTTCTTTTCTATGTCACCATGTGAGTCTTACCTCAATTGATACTGGTTGTCCTTTTACATACCCTTCATAATCTAATGACTGCTCCTTTTTCCCCTCTTTCTATCAGGTCGTCAGAGATTATGAAATTGTGGCGACAGATAGTGAACCAGTTGAAACTATCCATTCGGGGACGCTTGTTCCCAACCGTGAACTACCTGTGGCTTTCATTAGACGATGAGGTAAGAATAACATTCACTCTTGAATATACCTCAAAATCATACATATACTGAAACTTACAGTGCCTTCGGAAAGTATTCAGACCCATTGACTTTTCCACATTTTGTTACCTTACAGTCTTATTCTAAAATGGAATACATGTTTTTAATAATAATCAGCAATCTACACACAATACCCCATAATGACAAAGCAAAAACAGGTTTCTAGAAATTTTTGAAAATATGTTCAAAATAAAAAACAGAAATACCTTATTTACATAAGTATTCAGACACTTTGCTATGAGACTCAAAATTAAGCTCAGGTGAATCGTGATTCCATTGATCATCCTTAAGATGTTTTTACAACTTGATTGGAGTCCACCTGTGGTCAATTCAATTGATTGGACATCATTTTGAAAGGCACACACCTGTCTATATAAGGTCCCACAGTTGACAGTCCATGTCAGAGCAAAAACCAAGCCATGAGGTCGAAGGAATTGTCCGTAGAGCTCCAAGACAGGATTGTGTCGAGGCACAGATCTGTGGAAGGGTACCAAAATATTTCTGCAGCATTGAAGGTCCCCAAGAACACAGTGGCCTACATCATTCTTAAATGGAAGAAGTTTGGGACGACCAAGACTCTTCCTAGAGCTGGCCGCCAGGCCAAACTGAGCAATCGGGGGAGACGGACCTTGGTCAGGGAGGTGACCAAGAACCTGATGGTCACTTTGACAGAGCTCTAGAGTTCCTCTGTGGAGATGGGAGAACCTTCCAGAAGGACAACCATCTCTGTAGCACTCCACCATTCAAGCCTTTATGGTAGAGTGGCCAGACGGAAGCCACTCCTCAGTAAAATTCACATGACAGCCCGTTTGGAATTTGCCAAAAGGCACCTAAAGACTCTCAGACCATGAGAAACAAGATTCTCTGGTCTGATGAAACCAAGATTATACTCTTTGGCCCGAATGCCGAGCGTCGCATCTGGAGGAAACCTGGCACCATCCCTACGGTGAAGGATGGTGGTGGCAGCATCTTGCTGTGGGGATGTTTATTAGCGGCAGGGACTGGGAGACTAGTCAGGATCGAGGCAAAGATGAACAGAGCAAAGTACAGTGAGATCCTTGATGAAAACATGCTCCAGAGCGCTTAGGACCTCAGACTGGGGTGAAGGTTCACCTTCCAACAGGACAATAACCCTAAGCACAAAGCCACGAACACAGGAGTAGCTTCGGGAAAAGTTTTTAAATGTCCTTGAGTGGCCCAGCCAGAGCCCGGACATGAACCCGGAAAGACCTGTAAATACCTGTGCTGCAACGCTCCCCAACCAACCTGACAAAGGCTGAGCGGATCTGCAGAGAGGAATGAGAGAAACTCCCCAAATATATATGTGCCAAGCTTGTAGTGTCATACCCAAGAAAACTCAAGGCTGTAATCGCTGCCAAAGGTGCTTCAACAAAGTATTGAGTAAATGGTTTGAATACTTTTGTAAATGTGATATTTCAGTTGGATTTTTTGTAGATTTTTTTAAATGTCTAAAAACCTGTTTTTGCTTTGTCATTATGGTGTATTGTGTGTAGATTGATGATAGAAAAAAATAATTGAATATATTTTAGAACAAGGCTGTAATGTAATTTTTTGGGGAAAAGTCTTAGGGTCTGAATACCTTCCGAATGCACTGTAAATCAGAGTAAAGACAATATATGTATATATATAGGACCAGTCAAAAATAATAGTGAAGACATCAAAACTATGAAATAACACATATGGAATCACGTAGTAACAATGTTCTTCAAAGTAGCCACCCTTTGCCTTGATGACAGCTTTGCACACTCTTGGCATTCTCTCAACCAGCTTCATGAGGTAGTCACCTGGAATGCATTTCAATTAACAGCTGTGCCTTGTTAAAAGTGAATTTGTGGAATTTCTTTCCTTCTTAATGTGTTTGAACCAATCAGTTGTGGTGTGACAAGGTAGCGGTGGTATACAGACGATAGCCCAATTTGGTAAAAGACCAAGTCCTTATAATGGCAAGAACAGCTCAAATAAGAAAAGAGAAATGACAGTCCATCATTACTTTAAGACATGAAGTTCAGTCAATCTGGAACGTTTCAAGAACTTTGAAAGTTTCTTCAAGTGCAGTCGCAAAAACCATCAAGCGCTATGATGAATCTGGCTCTCATGAGGACCGCCACAGGAAAGGAAGACCCAGAGTTACCTCTGCTGCAGAGGAAAACTGCATTAGAGTTGCCAGCCTCAGAAATTGCAGCCAAATAAATGCTTCACAGAGTTCAAGTAACAAACAGATCTCAACATCAACTGTTCAGAGGAGATTGCGTGAATCAGGCCTTCATTGTTGAATTTCTGCGAAGAAACCACTACTAAAAGACTTGGTTGGGCCAAGAAACATGAGCAACGGTTTTGATGTCTTCACTATTATTCTACAATGTAGAAAATAGGAAAAATAAAGAGAAACCCTTTAATGAGTAGGTGTGTCCAAACTTTTGACTGGTACTGTATATATAGATATATACCTCATATCTCAAATGAATAACATACACACACACTTGTGGAATAGACACCAGCTAGAATGTGGTTTTAACCAATCCGCATTCAGGATTAGGCGCACCCGTTATATAAACACACAATATATAACTATAAAAAGGTACATTCAACTCCACAAAAATAAGAAAACATCTATTAGCAGGTTGTGAAATGTTATATTTGATTCCATGTGTTATTTTCTCCAAAACAGGCTTCAAACACAGATCATTTGGACCTCACTACAGAAAGATAATAGTTCTGGACCTGAATCTCCAGAGAGACTCTGGACCTTTATTGCTGCTCTGTAAATAACAAAGAGAAAATATCAGATCTAAATATATTTGTATGTAATCCTGTCACATATACCTCAAACGAATATAAATGCATTTAAACTATTAACTATGAGAGTTAGCCTACTTGTTGACCAATAACTTTTAGCTTGTGTTGTAAGGCAACTGCACTTTACTGCCCACTAATCTTAAACAACTGTTCTTATGTCGAAAATGTTAAATCAATTATGACTTTTGTATATGTTGTCTTTGTATGTTAAAGTATATACAGTACATGTATAAAGGCTACTTATGTATTTTTCCCCATTGTGTATGAAGTGCAATAATTGTGTCAACATGATGTACATTTAAAACATTGTAATTCTTAGAGAGAATATATTTCATCCACTTTTTGTTTTTGTTGCAGTATTTTCATTGTTTGAAATTGTAATTACTTTGCGGAATATGGTTTAAGATGAGTACAACTGTATCATAGCCACACACAAAAGCTAAGGACCTAATGATTTATGGCTTTGGTATATCATAGTAATCAAGTGCTATTTGCATGTGAAAATGTCATGGAATGCTCCATGGTAATCTTACCGGCTCTTGAGCTCAGCTCAGGGCTCCTACTAAGTTAAACCTGCATTAGCAATAGCTACTTCAACTATCCACACACCATAGTACGTCTAGTCTTGCAACAAAAAATATTATAGCGATAAAAGGTAACGTACACTACACCCCTCTGCCATTCAGTGATCTTCTGCAGTTGTCTTTAATATTACAAGTAGCTGTAATGGTAATAGACGGGTATAATATGAACCTATTATAATAGACTTCATATGTCCATCGCACTGTAAATGTTTACGATTTTTTTACTAATCTGGTTTCAATCGTCTGAAATACATGATCTCCTGAAAAGTGATACAATTCTTCATTTCTGCTTTGTGAATTTAGTGTATTTGTGGGAGCATGATATAGTATTTGCATGTATCTTACTGATATATCGTCTTATAAAAGGAGAAGATAGAGGTAGGTAAAGGAATACAGGTATAAACTCCATGCCGCAAGGGGCAATGTGTGATCAAAAGTCGACAGTCGACAAACTGATATAACTTTGTTTTAGAGTCTTATTGATAAGAATAATATGAATTATATTAAATGGTTTGTCAACCAATTGGCATCCTATAGGGAGAAGTTTTTAGTGTGGAGAAATATGACTATACTGCATCATAGTCAATTATATTATTATTTAATTTCACACACACAAGACATTGATTTGAAATACACCGCTGGGTATTTAAGACAGTGTACTTCTGCCATCTACTGTTCAAAACATATACTTTATGGTAAAGTCGAGATGTCTTGTATCTCAATAAGGAACTTATTTGGACTGAATTACATAATAATTTAATTTCTTATTACATCATTTATGTTGACATTGTGAAAATGAATCTGCAGTAATGTTTAATTTGGTTTTATTTCGGTATATATGGGAGCTAAAAGCTGAATTGCATGCAATGGGAAATTCAAGAAGACATAGCTAAATCAAATCAAATCAAATTGTATTGGTCACCAACACCGTGTTTAGCAGATGTTATAGCGAAATGTTTGTGTTTCCAGCTCCAACAGTGCAGTAATATCTAACAAAAGTAATATCTAACAATTTCACAGCAATTCACACAATACACACAAATCTAAAGTAAAGGAATGGAATTGAGAATATATAAATATTTGGACGAGCAATGTCAGAGTGGCATAGACCAAGATACAGTAGAATAGTATGCAGTATATACATATGAGATGAGTAATGCAAAATATGTGAACATTATTAAGTTGACTAGTGTTCCATTATTAAAGTGGACAGTGATTTTAAGTCTATGTATATAGGGCCGCAGCCTCTAATGTGCTAGTGATGGCTATTTAACAGTCTGATGGCCTTGAGATAGAAGCTGTTTTTCAGTCTCTCGGTCCCAGCTTTGATGCACCTGTACAGACCTCACCTTCTGGATGATAGCGGGGTGAACAGGCAGTGGCTCGGGTGGTTGTTGTCCTTGATTATCTTTTTGGCCTTCCTGTGACATTGGGTGCTGTAAGTGTCCTGGAGGGCAGGTAGTTTGCACCCAATGATGCGTTGGGCAGACCGCACCACCCTCTGGAGAGCCCTGCGGTTGTGGGCGGTGCAGTTGCCATACCAGGCAGTGATACAGCCCGACAGGATGCTCTCAATTGTGCATCTGTAAAGATTTGTAAGGGTTTTAGGTGCCAAGCCACATTTCTTCAGCCTCCTGAGGTTGAAGAGGTGCTGTTGTGCCTGTGTAGGTGGACCATTTCAGATTGTCATAGATGTGTACGCTGAGGAACTTGAAGCTTTCCACCTTCTCCACTGCGGTCCCATCGATGTGGATAGGGGGTTCTCCCTCTGCTGTTTCCTGAAGTCCACGATCAGCTCCTTTGTTTTGTTGACGTTGGGTGAGAGGTTATTTTCCTGGCACCCTCACCTCCTCCCTGTAGGCTGTCTCGTCATTGTTAGTAATCCGGCCTACTACTGTTGTGTCGTCTGCAAACTTGATGATTGAGTTGGAGGCGTGTGTGGCCACGCAGTCATTGATGAACAGGGAGTACAGGAGAGGGCTGAGCACGCACCCTTGTGGAGCCCCAGGGTTGAGGATCAGTGAAGTGGAGGTGTTGTCTCCTACCTTCACAACCTGGGGCGGCCCGTCAGGAAGTCCAGGACACAGTTGCACTGGGCGGGGTTCAGACCCAGGGCCTCGAGCTTAATGAAGAGCTTGGAGGGTACTATGGTGTTGAATGCTGAGCTATAGTCAATGAACAGCATTCTTATATAGGTATTCCTCTTGTCCAGATGGGATAGGGCAGTGTGCAGTGCGATATCGATTGCATCGTCTGTGGATCTATTGGGGCGATAAGAAAATTGAAGTGGGTCTAGGGTGTCAGGTAAGGTAGAGGTGATATGATCCTTGACCAGTCTCTCAAAGCACTTCATGATGACAGAAGTGAGTGCTTAGTAATTTAGTTCAGTTACCTTTGCTTTCTTGGGTACAGGAACAATGTTGGACATCTTGAAGCATGTGGGAACAACAGACTGGGATAGGGAGATATTGAAAATGTCCGTCAACACTCCAGCCAGCTGGTCTGCGCATGCTCTGAGGACGCGGCTAGGAATGCCGTCTGGGCCGGCAGCTTTGCCAGGGTTAACACGCTTAAATGTCTTACGTCGGCCACGGAGAACGAGAGCCCACAGTCCTTGGTAGCGGACCGCGTTGGTGGCACTGTGTTATCCTCAAAGCGGACGAAGAAGGTGTTTAGCTTGTCCGGAATCAAGATGTAAGTGTCCACGACGTGGCTGGTTTGCTCTTTGTAGTTTGTGATTGTCTGTAGAACCTGCCACATATGTCTCGTGTCTGAGCTGTTGAATTGCGACTCCACTTTGCCTCTGTACTGACGTTTTGATTGTTTGATTGCCTTACGGAGGGAAGAACTACACTGTTTGTATTCAGCCATATTCAATAAATGTGATACAGGAAAGAAAATGATGTTCTATATATCTAGTAATTATTAAAAAGTAAGAATAATTATGTAGTAATGTATTAGTATTATCAGTATAATATAGTTAGTTACAGTTGAAGTCGGAAGTTTACATACACTTCAGCCAAATACATGTAAACTCAGTTTTTCACAATTCCTGACATTTAATCCTAGTAAAAAGTCCCTGTTTTAGGTCAGTTAGGATCACCACTTTATTTTAAGAATGTGAAATGTCAGAATAATAGAGAGAACGATTTATTTCAGCTTTTATTTCTTTCATCCCATTCCCAGTGGGTCAGAAGTTTACATACACTCAATTAGTATTAGGTAGCATTGCCTTTAAATTGTTTAACTTGGGTCAACTGTTTTGGGTAGCCTTCTACAAGCTACCCACAATAAGTTGGGTGAATTTTGGCCCATTGCTCCTGACAGAGCTGGTGTAACTGAGGCAGGTTTGTAGGCCTCCTTGCTCGCACACGCTTTTTCAGTTCTGCCCACAAATTTTATACGGGATTGAGGTCAGGGATTTGTGATGGCCACTCCAATACCTTGACTTTGTTGTCCTTAAGCCATTTTGCCACAACTTTGGAAGTATGCTTAGGGTCATTGTCCAATTGGAAGACCCATTTGTGACCAAGTTTTAACATCCTGACTGATATCTTGAGATGATGCTTCAATATATCCACATAATTTTCCTCCCTCATGATGCCATCTATTTTGTGAAGTGCACCAGTCAATCCTGCAGCAAAGCACCCCCACAACATGATGCTGCCACCCCCGTGCTTCACGGTTGGGATGGTGTTCTTCGGCTTGCAAGCCTCCCCCTTTTCCCTCAAACATAACCATGGCCATTATGGCCAAACAGTTGTATTTTTGTTTCATCAGACCAGAAGACATTTCTCCAAAAAGTATGATCTTTGTCCCCATGTGCAGTTGCAAACCTTAGTCTGTCTTTTTTTATGGCGATTTTGGAGCAGTGGCTTCTTCCTTGCTGAGCGGCCTTTCAGGTTATGTCGATATAGGACTCGTTCTTCTGTGGATATTGATACTTTTGTACGTGTTTCCTCCAGCATCTACACAAAGTCCTTTGCTGTTGTTCTGGGATTGATTTGCACTTTTCGCACCAAAGTACATTCATCTCTAAGAGACAGAACGTGTCTCCTTCCTGAGCGGTATTACGGCTGCATGGTCCCATGTGTTTATACGTGCGTACTATTGTTTGTACAGATGAACGTGGTACCTTCAGGCGTTTGGAAATTGCTCCCAAGGATGAACCAGACTTGCGGAGGTCAATAATCTTTTTTCTGAGGTCTTGGCTGATTTCTTTTGATTTTCCCATGATGTCAAGCGAAGAGGCACTGAGTTTGAAAGTAGGCTTTGAAATAAATCCACAGGTACACCTCCAATTGACTCAAATTATGTCAATTAGCCTATCAGAAGCTTCTAAAGCTATGACATAATTTTCTGGAATTTTCAGAGCTGTTTAAAGGCACAGTCAACTTAGTGTATGTAAACTTCTGACCCACTGGAATTGTGATACAGTGAATTATAAATGAAATAATCTGTCTGTAAACAATTGTTGGAAAAATGACTTGTGTCATGCACAAAGTAGATGTCCTAACCGACTTGGCAAAACTATAGTTTGTTAACAAGAAATTTGTGGAGTGGTTGAAAAACAAGTTTTAATGACTCCAACCTAAGTGTATGTAAACTTCCGACTTCAACTGTATGTTATCATAGAGCATATCATGTTTTTTCATGTGCCTTTTTAAGTTGAGTCATAACACATCAAGTGAAAAATGTCTTGTATTTTAATTAGTAAAAAACACATACTGCATTTGATGCATCACACTGTTCAACACTATTTGTGTACCTTATTGATGTTCTCTTAAGTTAAGTGTATTCACCTGTCATGATATTTAACTAAAGTCCAGTTTTAAGTGGACCAGATCTCCATCAGAGCATATTTAAGGCCAATTTTTTTTTCTTTCCCCATCGAAAATATCACACTGTGCACACATACCATGTTTATCTTCAAACAAGGCCTTTAGAGTATATGTTTTCCCAATCACCACGTGATTGACACAGACTCAATATTATCCTCATGTTTTGGTATTTCAAAAGTTTCGAACTCAAAGTCTTGACGGGAAGCACACAAAAACATTGGCAAGTGTTATAAAACGGGTGAGATTATCTTTACCCTTGGTTTCTCAACATGGTCTTTGCTTTGCACAGCTGCCAAGTGTCATTCACCTGAAATGTGTGTGGAGCTGAACTCAAAACAAGTATAATTTGTTGCTTTGCAAGTACAAGGCTATGCATAATAAGAGTATGCCTTATGCAACTGAAAGTGATGTAGATGTAGGCCTAGATTAACTGCGCTTGCCTTGCACAATGCATAGGAACAGTCCCGAAAATGCAAGTAAAGCTCATTTGACACTCCAGGCAGGCGCGAACAAACATGCAAAATTGTTTAAAAGATTTAGAATACTATTTCAACCCAGGTCTTGTCATTATGAAGCAGGTTGGCATTTATTGTCATGACTCGTGTACTGGAGGCAGCTCTGCAGAGTGGCCAGTAGCTGGCACAGCCACAAAGTCATAAAATCACATTTTAAACCTAACCTTAACCCTAACCTTAACCCTTTTAGCTAACCCTTCACCTAATTATAGTTATATTAATTATAGTTATATTCAATCGTGCTTATGTAGCTAGTTACATTATTCTATTAGTTCTTTAAAACAATGCTAAATGCGTCAGAAGTATTGGCATGTTGTATTTTGACGCTACCCTGGAAAAATATCTTATACCACTTGGTCGTTTTCTGAGTGCATTCCACAAAGCTGTTTATCATGTCAGCCTTATCCACTGCCCCCATTTTGAGGTAATAGTCAAGCACGCAGTCTGGTTTGATGGTTCTCTGTCTGGTTTGTTTCTCTCTCCCGTCAGGTGGTCCACCTTCCCTGTGGCCGACATGGTTGCTGTATGGACAGTGGAGAGGACATGGACGTTTGTTTCTCTCTCCCGTCAGGTGGTCCACCTTCCCTGTGGCCGACATGGTTGCTGTATGGACAGTGGAGAGGACATGGACGTCTCGTTTGTCATGCCACTTTACTGCCAGCTGTTAACATTTCTTATTTTGTATAACGGGTCATTTAGGATGGTAGTAGCGTTGATGAAATGCAGTCATAGCAGCAGAACTAGAAAGCAGTCTTTACTGTCACCAGGAATGTATACATTTCACTAATTGTGGTTGTCCCCCACTCCTGGCTCTCTCTTATCCTGTAGCTCCAAGGCATAGCGATTGGTCTCTACTATGTCTCCCACCAGCTCCTCTGTCAGAAACAACTTGAAGCACTCTGCCTCAGTTGGAAATGGCAAGGGGCGTTGCACTCCAGACTGGGACTCGTCAAAGCAAACAGCAGGGCCAGGAGGGGTGAAATGACTGGTGGCCTTCCAGCTACCACAGAACTCCTGTACTTCATCCACTGTTGGTATGCCTCCATCACCACCAGCATCTTCAAAGGGACCTGGGACTTCGTCAGTGGACAAGGGTAAATTCAGATTCAGGGTTCTCAATGGCTACAAGGTTGGGGGGCAGCTCCTCACTCAGTCAGAATCTGATTCCTGACTTTCATACTCTGACTCATTGTCAGAATTTTAAAAAAAATCTCCAGAATTTCCACATTTGTTTGTTGTCTCCTTTTGAAAGACATTGCTAATGCTTCAGCTTAGCTCACTAGCTACATACATAAACAACAACACTGAATGGTTTAGAGTGAGAGGGTACGTGGTTGACTGCCGGCACGCGCCACTTGTATCAATAAATCACTATCAGAAAATGTTTTGTGTGGCAATTATTTGTGTATTTACGGTTTTATTCACATGTTTTCAAATCTAGGTGACAAATCATGCATTCCGATTCTTGCACAGATTGTAATGGGCACATATTATGTGTGTAAAATACTTTTTTGAAGGTTGTACTGATTATGATGAGCTAAGCTAATTCCAGCTGTGTAGCCATGTTTGTTGACATTCAATGCATTCTGGGTTCACGTAATCGTCTTTGACCAAAGATGTTATAACAAAATGAGGTGAGTAAGAGTTCACTCATTTTTTGAGGACTTCCGGAAATGAATGGTGGGATGTGAACGACGGTAGATGGCACACCCCTTCAACATGCATACTATAAACAGACCAAACTCATCTTCTCTTATTGTCTTCGGTTTCTGTGAGGAAAAAATGCATGGGTGCGCGCTGAAACTAATCGTCGGATTACTTTCGATTTCTAAAAAGTGCTTTACCTAATTATTTCGATCAATGGTGAGCTCACCCGTGATGTGATTAATTATACATAGTAATTGCTATTAGCTAATTCATATTGTAGTTTGTCAGCCGAGAGTTAGAAAATATGACTGCGTGTGTTGGGTCAATCTTTCCTCAGTTAGCGCTAGGACAAATGTAGCCTACATTTTTCCGGTTAGGATGATTGTGTTATGCTATATATACTTCTGTGAATATCTGAACATTGAATCCAAAAATAAACTGCTCACATTCTGGACATAACTTTGTAAGGACTGTGTTTGTGTAAATAGTTTCTGAAAAAAGTGTGGCCAGCTCAAACGCTGATTGTTGCGTCATTCGAAACTGGCCGTTCTAAACGAGCGTTATAAATGAGTGTTCTAATCACACGGGTGTGATCGTACGCTTCAGGGACCACTGTAGAACGATCACACCCGTGTGATGGTACGTGTGAAAGGGTTAACTTCACCTACTTAGATGTTAGCTAACACTAACCCTAACCTTAACCCTTTTAGCTAACCATTCCCCTAACCCTAACCTTAACCCTTTTAGCTAACCCTAACCCTTTAACCTAACTCCTAAACTTAACTCTAACCTTAACACTAACCCCTAACCCTAATGTCTAGTCTTAACCCTAACCCCTAACGTCTAGCCTACGTAACGTTAGCCAGCTAGATAACGTTAGCCACCTAGCTAGAAATCGTAACATTGCATATGTTTAGAAAATTCATAACATATACTATGTTTGTCAAATTCGCAACATATTGTACGTTTTTTAGAAAATCTGCAACATTTAATACGAACTGTAATTCGTAGCATATCATACAAAACGGGTGATGGACATCCACAAATTAATACACACCATACATAACGTGATATATCATTCTAAATGGTGTGTACAGATTTACATACAGAATAATGTAACGACCCTGGGTTTATAAGCGCGGAAATCGACTCTGCCGTTTGAGCATGCTTTTGCGGCACAGTCGATAGCGCGCCGGACCTCGGGCTAGGAGGTCGAGGGTTCGAGACCTGCTCCCTGCTGTTTCATTACACTGGTGTCAGAAGTGATCGGACCTCGCATCCACGACAGTGCGTGTGCTTGGCCGGTGAGCGCGTTCCTGTAAGACGTAAAGTCGCAAGCTAGCGCGAGGACGCGCTCTTTGAAAGGAGGGAGTAGTGTAACGACCCTGGGTTTATAAGCGCGGAAATCGACTCTGCCGTTTGAGCATGCTTTTGCGGCACAGTCGATAGCGCGCCGGACCTCGGGCTAGGAGGTCGAGGGTTCGAGACCTGCTCCCTGCTGTTTCATTACAATAATATAAAATGCTCTGAGACCAGGTTGGTCATGTTGACATGCTATCAGTTTGCTGAAATATGACTGGTTTCACATTTGTCTCCAGCAATCATAAGGTAAATTATATCTAAAACAATTGTATTTTATATTTACAATCCCCTTATCCAAATGGATTACTAATTTACCTAGCTCTTATCAATAGCTCTTATCAATGTATACATTACAGTGCATGGAGATTGGTGTTATTTCAATCGGAAAGAAATAAAGTATGTTTTTCCACTTGGTCAACCTTATTCATCGTTTCCTCACGCATAAAGGTGATGGAACGGCATATTTGTAGACACACCTATAGCCATGGGAAGTAGTTTGGGGGTGGAGGAGCTGCGATTTCAAATCAGTGCAGCTTTGGGCAATGAATATCAGATAGACATTTCAAATGGTCTATTTGTGGTTATTCTTTTTGCTTAAGTATTTTGAAGTACACTCAAAAGAAAAGGGTTCAAAATGGGTTCTGCAGCTGTCCCCATAGGAGAAGACTTTTTGTTTCCAAACTCTTTTGGGTTCCATGTAGAATTCTCTGTGGAAAAGGTTCTACATGGAACCCAAAAGGGTTCTACCTGGAACCAAAAGGGGTTCTTCAAAGGGTTTTCCTATGGGGACAGGCAAAGAACCCTTTTTGGTTATAGATAGCACCTCTTTTTCTAAGAGTGTACCGTGAAATTAAATCTAATTTAATATAGTCATGTTTTTCCACACTGGAAACTTCTCCCTATAGGATCCCAATTGGTTGAAAACCCATTGAATATAATTCATATTATTCTTATCAATAAGACTTTAAAACAGAAGTTGTATCAGTGTGTCGGAGTCTGGTCTAGTGGTAGTGCTGTCAACTTTTGATCACACATTGCCCCTTGTGGCGTTGGGTTTATATATGTATTCCTTTACCTATCACTCTCCCCTCATTTTACAAGATGTTATATCAGTAAGATACATGCAAATGCTATAGTGTGCTCCCTCAAATACACTAATTGGATAGGTTGAAGTTTATTTTCTTGCCCTGGAGGCAGAACTGACCGATTTCCACTAGATGGGCCAGCTGCAAAGTCAAAATTGGCTACATCTTAAAAATGTTTGAAAACAAAAATTGTTTTTTTGTCTTCATTTAAGGTTAAGTTTAGGAATTAGGGTTAGCAGTTTGGTTAAGGTTAGGGTTAGGGTAATGGTTAGCTAAAAGGGGTAAGGTTAGGGTTAGAGGTATTTGCAAAATAGATAAAAAGTAATAAGTATTTGAAAAGTGGCTAATTAGCTAAAATACTGAAGTTGTCAGTAATGAGATAAAAGTGGCAAATTATCTAAAATGCTAAAGTTGTCCGTGATGAGATTTGAACTCGCAACCTTTGGGTTGCTAGACATTCACATTATACACCAACCCATACACCCCAACCAACCACCTTATGTTAATTTTTGCCTTAAGTAACCGTATATCTAATATAACCATACCAAATTAACATATACTAATTTAAGTATCTGGATTTACATTTACTATGTTACATCTAGTCTGAGACCAGGCTGACATGGCACATATTTCGGCCTCTTTTCCACAGTGAAGTATAAATAGCTGTGTCATTATTCAGAATAACAATTTTAGGCCTATGGCTTCATCATTTGCAGGGCTGAAATCTGGAGACCCAAGCCCATGCTGTAGCCTATGGAAACCCATGCACACTGACAGTAGCACAGAACCTACCGAGTTGAGTTATGTGCTCTAGAATGTTGCCCAATTTCTATCTTATTTAATATTATGCACTGTCTGTAGCCATCTTCAGTAATACCCACACACATAATAACTGTCACTTTAGTGCAGTGACTGTTAGTTTCCTTAAATTTGAAGCCTACATTTTGCATCATTCCTGTCACGGTTGACTAGGAGTGGAAGGTAGGAATCAGGCACAGAGAGCAGAGGTTCAAGGAAGAAATAGATATATAATCCGGCACAAAAATGGTCCTACCCAAACACAGGGCGGAAAACACTGACCAACCCAAAACACAGGGTAACACGGTCCGGAGCACAACAACACCTCCAACTCAAAATGTGAACACAAAACAATCCCGCACAAACAAGAGCGGGCTTCACAAACTTAAATAGGCGATTAAATCAAGAAAAAACAAATAGGAACAGGTGCAACTAATAAGACAAAACTAACAGAAAAGGAAAAAGGGATCGGTGGCGGCTAGTAGGCCGGTGACGACGACCGCCGAGCACCGCCCGAACAGGCAGGGGAGCCAACTTCGGCGGGAGTCGTGACAATTCCATTACATTGTTACAGTAGTTTACCTTTTTCCCCCCTCTGTCACATCCATGTGGTTGTTCCTGGGGGTTGCTAAAAATTGTGGATAATATAAGGCTAAGGTATTACAATTTGTGCAATAATTTAGGACATGTAGCCTATTTGAATCATTATGGAACACAGACCATACACCTGGAGCCTGGATCATGGTTCACAACGACTGGACCACTGTCATCACAGTTCCATGATTAGGGTAGATTTACAGGACTATTGTTCGAACCCTATTGTTATCATCTTTTAATATTTAATCGACTGAACAATTTAATATAGCAACTTTCAGGATGAATCCAACCACTGTATTTTTGATTCGCTAATATATTTTGTGCCTCACGGCTCTCCAACCATGTTTATGTATGATTCATAAATACTTTCCTAACCTTAAATAATCTACATACAAGATCAGAGTTTTTTTTTTTTTTTTATCTACCAATTGGTGCTGAAAAGGAAGCTAATAGGCTTGTATTTAGATGGATTTCTTTAATTGATCCTTATTCTGACTGCTCTCTCGATTTACATCCCCAGAATCAGATTCGGAGTGGGTTGCAGGTGTGATTGCAGGGTACAGTGAAAATCTTAGGCTTCGAGCTTCAACATGCAGGACTAAATGAAATAGAACAATGAGAATGGTAATAAAAAACAACAACAATAGAAATAGCACTATATACATAATAACAACTGTAGCAGGGTTGAATAAATAAATGTCCATCGGGGTGGAGGCAGAGTAATAACTATTGAGGGGGTGGGGGGGAATGGCCATAGGGGGAGCAGCAGTCAGACTAAATTACTATTGAGGGTGTGTGGGGACCAAGTGAAATAAAACATTAATAATACAAAATAAATATTAACAACTGCAACAGTGATGAATGTCATTGGGGGTGGGGGCAGAGTAAAAGTCCTTTGAGGGGGTTGGGGGAAATGTCCATAGGGGAAGCAATAGCAGGTAAGGTAAGTGACTGTTGAGGGGGAAATATCCATAGGGGGAGTAGCAGGGGGAGTGGAGAGCAAGTAGCGGACTAGTGTTGGTTATTCAGCAGTCTGATGATCTGGGGGTAGAAACTATTGGCCAGTCTTCTGGTTTTTGCCATGATGCTCCTGTACTGCCCACGTCTGAGTGATGGAAGCGGGGAGAACGGGGCATGGCTCGGCTCCCTGGGGTCCCTGATGATCTTCTTGGCTTTCCTGCGACACCTGATGTTGTAGGTGTCCTGGATGACAGGCGGTGTGCACCCAATGGTGCGTTCGACTGCGCGTATCACCCTCTGAAGCAGCTTGTGGTCCGTGGTGGTGGAGTTGCCATAACAGGCTGTGATGCACCCCGACAGTATGCTTTCGATGGTGCTCCTGTAGAACACTGTGAGGGCCATCAGGGACAGGACATATTTCTTCAGCATCATGAGGTTGAAAAGTCGCTGTCGTGCCTTCTTCACCACGGTGTCCGTGTGATTTGACCATTTTAGCTTCTCTGTGATGTGTATGCCGAGGAATTTGAAGTTATTGACTGTCTCCACAGTTGATGAGGATGAGGGCATGTCCAGCCTGGTTCCTCCAGAAGTGCATAATCAGACTCCGTTGTTTTGCTGACATTGAGGGAGAGGTTGTTAACCTGGCACCACGCCGCCAGAGTGCCCACCTCCTCCCTGTAGGCCGTCTTGTCGATGTTGGTTATCAAACTTGAAGATGGAGTTTGAACTGTGTGAGGCAACGCAGTTGTGGTTATACAGGGAATACAGGAGGGGACTGAGGACGTACTCTTGTGGGGCCCCCGTGTTGACAACCAGTGTCGAAGGTAAAGTTGCCTACATTCACCTCCTGGGGGTGGCCCGTCAGGAAGTCCAGGACCCAGTTGCATAGGGAGGAGTTCAGACCCAGGGCCGTGAGCTTTGTAATGAGCTTATAGGACACTAGGGTATTGTAGGCTGAGATGTAGTCGATAATCAGCATCCTCATATGTATTCCTTTTGTCCAAGTGGGTAAGGGCAGTGTGCAGTGCAATAGCGATTGCGTCGTCCGTGGATCTGTCAGGGCGGTAGGAAAATGTGAGATGTTTAAGTGTGTCGGGATGGAGGAGGTGGTTTGGTCCTTGACTAGCCTCTCAAAGCACTTCATGATGATGGAAGTGAGTGCTAGTGGTCGGTAGTCAGTTTGGTTATTTTCCCTTTCTGGGGCACAGGGATGATAGTGGACATCTTAAAGCAGGTGGGTATAGCGGCCTGAGATAAAGAGTGATTTCAAATCTCTGAGAACACAACAGCCAGCTGGTCTGCACATGCTCTGAGGGAATGACTAGGGATGCCGTCTGAGCCGGCAGCCTTGTGAGGGTTAACACGTTTTAATGACTTACATATGTCCTCAGTGGAGACCGTGAGTATATAGCACACATTGTCATCAGGGGCTCTCCTCGGCAGCTTAGAGTCATTGTACTTGAATCGTGAAAAAAAAGGTGTTTCGCTCATCCGGTAGGGTGGTTTAGGTGACCACGATGTGGCTGGCTTTCTTTTTATTATCCCTGATTGTTAGGAATCCCTGACACATACACCTTGTGTCTGACTGAATTTCTGCTCCACTTTGTCCCTATACTTGTGTTTTTGCCATCTTGATCCATCTGCGTAGGCATATTTGTACTGTTTAACCAAACTTTTTCAGTTTCCCTGCAAGGCTGCTATCAGTCTACAGTTTCTGATTCGGGTATGTTTTGAAAGACAATATCGATATACCTGTGTCAAAAAGGCATGTATCAGTTGTCAAGAGTAGAATTTTGGCAATTTAGACAGTCGATGTGTTGGTAATAATTCGTGAGCATGGAATTAATTTGAAGTAGAGCTCAGGTGCATCCTGTTTTCACTGATCATCCTTCATATGTTTCCACAACTTGATTGGAGTCCACTTGTGGTCAATTCAATTGATTGGACATGATTTGGAAAGGCACACACCTGTCTATATAAGGTCCCACAGTTGACAATGCATGTCAGAGTAAAAACCAAGCCACGAGGTCGAAGGAATTGTCCATAGATCTCAGACACGGGATTGTGTCGAGGCACAGATCTGGGGAATGGTACCAAAAAATGTCTGCAGCATTGAAAGTCCCCAGGAAAACAGTGGCCTCCATCATTCTTAAATGGAAGAAGTTTGGAACCACCAAGACTGTTAAATTAAAGTGATAGTCCTTAGTGCTTCACGTTGGTTCTGTCATTCTAAATTTGTGTTGGATAATTTATCAACAGTTATAATTATGATTTGGAAAGGCAAGGCTTCTAGAGACAGAGCTATGCCCCCAAAATGTGAGGAGAGCCATTAGATTGTAGCTTGGGCTAACCTTTCCCCAATCTCATTCTTATCAAGGTTGGTGTGAAACTGTCATAACATATGTTCTCTATCTTCCCTGTGAAAGTCAATATGCATGTGCCCTAGACCAAATTCGGGAGATCTCTAGAGACTGAGAGAAAATTGGCAATGCTAAAGGAATTGTGTAAAATGGCTTTGCAAAACAGAGAGGCTCTTGACTATCTTTTGGCAGGTCAAGGGGGCACTTGTGCAATCATTGGCGATGAATGTTGTACTTTTGTCCCAGATCACTCTTCTAATATGACTGATATCACCGAATACATTGCCACTGTTGCTAAGAATAATTCCACATAACCTACAACTTGGTTGGAATCCCTGTTTGGAAGTTAGGGATCCCAAGTTGCCAAATGGGCTGCAGCGTGTGTTTTTTTCTTAATTTATCTACATTGTGTTATTTAACATGTTGTGAATGTGTGTGTATTTTTTATCAATTCACTTACGTTAATAGAAGTATAAACTTTATTATGATGATAGTATTACCATACTAATTAGATTGTATAATCCAGAATGAAGGCCTTAAAATGATGTGTATGGTTTTATGTGGTGATTTCCCTTACTTTAATCGAAATATGATATGGAAGTTCAAATCTAATGCTTCCTTTAAAATGTAATTATCATTATCACACAAGTGACACATTTTACTTTGTGAAGAAACAGTCTTGAAAATGATCATCTTGTCTTTGGTGTCATGAACAATCCTTGGTTTCTGCCTGTGCCTGGTAAAGATATGAGTGGGGGCCGTCATGACCATCTGGCAGAATGCCCAGAATATGTTCTTTAAGCTAAGATAGGAGACGGTGCCAGACACATGCCGGAACCAGCCCTATGAACTATGCCTATGTAACGTGTCTGTAACCAATATATAAGGGAACAAACGGGACTGCCCCGTTGGAGCTCCTGATCGGCATGTGTACTTGGTGCATTGAGTTAGTTGTAACCTCTCCAGCACGCTGATATAAACAATGATTCATTTAAGATTGACATTGAGTTTCCCTGTGTAAGCACGACAATAGTAACAATATGGAAAATAGAAAGTGTCCAGATAAAAGATACAAATATTGTATAAATACTTCATAATTATTAGATGATGCTTACCCAGACACACTTGTCTAAATTGATAGGTAAATGTGAAAGAAATGCTATAATCACCCCCCCAGCCACACCAAGCTAAGTGGTTGGGTCACTATTGTCTAGACATGTACACATGTTCATGAAATACAATAAATGGCCCTAATCACCCCAGACACACCTGGCTAACTTGGTGGGTCATGTAATGATCTGGCAAAGTGGTGTCTTTTGTTTAGACATGTTCTTAGCTAGCTAGCTAAACAGTTAACCATAATCCCAACCCATGCTACTAGCAATACAAAATGATTGTCGTAGCTAGCCACCATGCATGAAATGCTGTAGTATGAATCTGCAGGTAGCTTAAGCCAACCAACTATGTTCAACGTTAGCTAGCTAGCTAACATTAGGCTATAGCCAGTGGTGAAAGTAAGGAAGTACAGTCCGGTATGGCGTTCTGGCAAAATAAATAGTGGGAGTTCGCCGTACCAGTAAAACTTGAGCCTATCACAATAATGAAAACAAAATGCAGAGAAAACTGTAGGCTAATACATAATTATTTATCATGACCATAAACAGGTGGTAGGCCTATAGCCAACACTGCAAAATGCAATGTGATTCAACAAGAACACTGACATTTTGGCAAGGCAGAGATGAGTGGCCGAGGCGACGAACAGCAGTGGAGGCAATAATTCTTTCATAATGCCAATCGCCAAATGTCATTACACTTTTTGGTGTTTGTGTAACATATGTCTCTTTCCATTCACCACTGTTTAGAGTCTGGAAATATGTTGCGAGTTGATGAATTTGCATGGGTAGCCTAGTAAAGGAGCCCTTTGAAGTGATTGTTTGACAATCAGATGAAAACATCAGGACTGGTTGTATTACTGCCACAATAAAAGGTAAAACATTTTAAAAGTTAAATGACATAATATTTATGACTAAGCCCACAGAGATGCTAATGAATTAATTGGGATTCTAAATAGAATTAAATGATTAGGCACCATGGCTGCCCATTAGGCAGGATTAGGCAGCCACCTAGAGTGGGAATTTGATGAGGTGGCATTTCCCGAGCTAATCGGATCAAGATAAGACATAACACCTCACATTATTCTACCTAAAAACAATGATAACTTCTCTCACCCAGTGGCACGAGGGCTATTTATGTGAATGCTGGTGGATTTGTCCTAATACACGTAGTGTCAATGGGTTCAATTACAGTTCTTACTTTAACCACCAGAGGACAGTGTCGCTATTCTAGACTCTAATAGGCATGCTACTTGGCAGCTCCCGAACACTGTGACTGCTAGCAGTGCTTAGCATAAGCAGTCTTCTACTGGCGGGAAAAAACGGACGATTTACATCATTATATCGAGTTTCATTACTCACGGAACATTCTTCACTTCAACAATGTCCGTAGAAGAAGCTTAATCCCATCCTCATCGCCACTGTAATATTTGTGTTGTGGAGAAAATGACCAGGTAGGAGATGGGAGTACAGTTTAGTGTGGTTTAGTAAAAACATCTCGTGCCCTACAGCCCCCGGGCCAATAGTGTGCATGTGCAATTCCTATTGGGTGTCGTAAAGTGACACTGCCGTGATACATTACTGAATAGTAACTAATATAGACAGATATAGATCACCGATACTACAATGACATTGTAACATATTTGGTCTCCAGTCTATGGGCTACAGAAAAACCACATAGGCTATTACTCTTTCTACCGTAGGCTACATAATTTATGTTAAATTAATTTGATTGAGCATTGGTGGAGCGTAGCAGTGCAGTTTTGTTTGTACAGCTTGATTGGCCCGCGTTGTGTCAAGTCACTCTGGTTCACACTGACCATGTGTAGAAAGTAGTCCATCACAACTTTTTCCAACTGATCTTTGCCAATAGCACCTGCTAAATTCAGGGCAGCAATGTTTTTGCAGTTCTCCATGGCTAACGTTATATCTTTAAAAAAAGTTGTGGTTGCAATGATAATCTACACATATTGAGCAGCTCATGTTTTAGACAGAAGCATGATATATGGCAGACCAATCGGAACGCATCTCTCGGCATGTCCAACCCATTTATTATCTCAGCCAAGCTAGCGGGAAACTTCCTGTCTTTTTCCGTGGCTAAACCAACTAGGCTCGTAATTTACATTTTTTATTCATATTTACTGATAGCATCCCATTTTATTATTATTAAGGCACATGAAAGTTCATGTGTCCCAGAATGCATTTCTGCCCCAAAACGCATTTTGTTACAAATAAAAAACTAAGTGGAAAAATGCCTCTGCTGTGAAATAGTGCAGTGCGACATATGCTTCCTGTATTCAACTCCTTTGTTATGGCAAGCCTAAGACATTTCAGGGTTGAAATGTGCTTAACAAGTCACATAATAAGTTGTATGGACTCACTGTGTGCAATAATAGTGTTTAACATGATTTTTGAATGACTAGCTCATCTCTGTACCCCACACATAGAATTATCTGTAAGGTCCCACAATCGATCAGTGAATTTCAAACAAAAGGGGACCTATTGGTAGATGGTAAACATTTAAATTAAAAGCAGACACTGAATGTCCCTTTGAGTATGGTGAAGTTATTAATTACACTTTGGATGGTGTATCAATACACCCAGTCACAACAAAGATACAGGTGTCCTTCCTAACTCAGTTACCGGAGAGGAAGGAAACCATTCAGGGATTTCACCATGAGGCCAATGCTGACTTTAAAACAGTTGCAGAGTTTAATGGCTGTGATAGGAGAAAATTGAGGATGGATCAACAACATTGTAGTGACTCCACAATACTAACCTAAATGAAAGAGCGAAAAGGAGGAAGCCTGTAGAGAATACAGATATTCCAAAACATGCATCCTGTTTGCAATAAGACACTAAAGTAAAATTGCAAAAAATATGGCAAAGAAATTTACTTTGTCTTGAGTACAAAGTGTTACGTTTGGGGCAAATCCAACAGAACACATCACTGAGTACCACTCTTCATATTTTCAAGCATGGTGGTGGCTGCATCCTGTTATGGGTATAGGATAAAACATTGCTAAGCACAGGCAAATCCTTGAGAAAAAACCTGGTTCAGTTTGCTTTATAACCTAAAACATAAGGACAAATATACACTGGAGTTGCTTACCAAGACGACATTGAATGTTCCTGAGTTGCCTAGTTACCGTTTTGACTTAAATTGGTTTGAAAATCTATGGCAAGACTTTAAAATGGCTGTCTAGCAATGATCAACAACCAACTAGACAGATCTTAAAGAATAAAAAAATTAATTAAAAAAGGTAAAATATTGGACAATCCAGGTCTGCAAAACTCTTAGAGACTTACCCTGAAAGACTTCAACTGCCAAAGTCGATTCTAATATGTATTAACTCGGGTATATTCCATTCTCAATAAATTTGCTACAATTTGCAAAAACATGTTGCACTTTGTCATTATAATTTATTTATTTAATATATTTTGAATTCATGAATAACACAACAAAATGTGGAAAAAGTCAAGGGGTATAAATACTTTCGCAAGGCACTGTACATAGTATATGGTACATATTTTGTTTGTCATAAAATATGCTGGCTCTAGCTCTATCAAACTTGAGCAAATAGGGAAAAAACGAAGTGTTACTTCCATCCCGGCTCTCCCCTATGTATATTTGAATGTGTGTGGGTTTTGTGTGGGAGTGTCAACGTAGTGTGTGCGTGTGAGTCAATGTAGTGTGTGTGAATAGTATGTATATAGTGCATACAGTGCCTATTCACCCCCCTTGGCATTTTTCCTATTTTGTTGCATTACAACCTGTAATTTAAATTGATTTTTATTTGGATTTCATGGAATGGACATGCACAAATAGTCCAAATTGGTGAAGTGAAATTAAAAAACTTTTTTTTTAAATGTAAAAGCGAAAAGTGGTGCGTGCACATGTATTCACCCCCTTTGCTATGAAGCCCCTAAATAAGATCTGGTGCAACCAATTACCTTCAGAAATCACATAATTAGTTAAATAAAGTCCACCTATGTGCAATCTAAGTGTCACATGATCTGTCATATTATCTCAGTTTATATACACCTGTTCTGAAAGGCCCCAGAGTCTGCAACACCACTAAGGAAGGGGCACCACCAAGCAAGTGGCACCATGAAGACCAAGGAGCTCTCCAAACAGGTCAGGGACAAAGTTGTGGAGAAGTACAGATCAGGGTTGGGTTATAAAAAAAGATCCAAAACTTTGAACATCCCACAGAGCACCATTAAATCCATTATAAAAAAATGGAAAGAATATGGCACCACAACAAACATGCCAAGAGAGGGCCGCCTACCAAAACTTACGGACCAAGCAAGGAGGGCATTAATCAGAGGGGCAACAAAGAGACCAAAGATAACCCTGAAGGAGCTGCAAAGCTCCACAGCGGAGATTGGAGTATCTGTCCATAGGGCCACTTTAAGCCGTACACTCCACAGAGCTGGGCTTTACGGAAGAGTGGCCAGAAAAAAGCCATTGCTTAATGTAAAAAATAAGCCAACACGTTTGGTGTTCGCCAAAAGGCATGTGCTAGACTCCCCAAACATATGGAAGAAGGTACTCTGGTCAGATGAGACTAAAATTGAGCTTTTTGGCCATCAAGGAAAACGCTATGTCTGGCGCAAACCCAACACCTCTCATCACCCCGAGAATACCATCCCCACAGTGAAGCATGGTGGTGGCAGCATCATGCTGTGAGTATGTTTTTCATCGGCGGGGACTGGGAAATTGGTCAGAATTGAACGAATGATGGATGGCACTAAATGTAGGGAAATTCTTGAGGGAAACCTGTTTTAGTCTTCAAGAGATTTGAGACTGGGATGGAGGTTCACCTTCCAGCAGGACAATGACCCTAAGCATACTGCTAAAGCAACACTCGTGAGGTTTAAGGGGAAACATTTACATGTCTTGGAATGGCCTAGTCAAAGCCCAGACCTCAATCCAATTGAGAATATGTGGTATGACTTAAAGATTGGTGTACACCAGCGGAACCCATCCAACTTGAAGGAGCTGGAGCAGTTTTGCCTTGAAAAATGGGCAAAAATCCCAGTGGCTAGATGTGCCAAGCTTACAGAGACATACCCCAAGAGACTTGCAGCTGTAATTGCTGCAAAAAGTGGCTCTACAAAGTATTGACTTTGGGGGGGGGGGGGGGGGGTGAATAGTTATGCACGCTCAAGTTTTCAGTTTTTTTGTCTTATTTCTTGTTTGTTTCACAATACAAAATATTTTGCATCTTCAAAGTGGTAGGCATGTTGTGTAAATCAAATGATTTTTAATTCCAGGTTGTAAGGCAACAAAATAGGAAAAATGCCAAGGGGGGTGAATACTTTCGCAAGCCACTGTATACATGTATTTAGTCTAGTGAGTGTGCATAGGGTCAGTACAAGATAGGGTCAGTGCAGATAGTCTGGGTAACCATTAATTGACTATTTAGCAGTTGTATGGCTTGGTGGTAGAAGCTGTCTCGGAGCCTGTTGGTCCAAGAGCTGGTGCTCTGGTACCGTATGATGGTACCAGTTGTGTGGGCTCGAACCAGTACACACCCCTGAGGGGCCCCAGTATTGAGGATCAGCGTGGCGAATGTGTTGTTACCTACCCTTGCCATCCTGGGGCGGCCCGTCAGGAAGTCCGGGATCCAGTTTGAGAGGGAGGTGTTTAGTCCCAGGGTCTGTAGCTTAGTGATGAGCTTTGTGGACACTATGGTGTTGAACGCTGAGCTGTGGTCAATGAACAGCATTCTCACATAGGTGTTCCTTTTGTCCAGGTGGGAAAGGGCAGTGTGGAGTGCGATTGAGATTGCATCATCTGTGGATCTGCTGGGGCGGTATGCGAATTGGTGTGGGTCTATGGCATCCGGGAGGATGCTGTTGTTGTGAGCCATGACCAGCCTTTCAAAGCACTTAATGGCTACAGACGTGAGTGCTACGGGGCGGTAATCATTTAGGCAGGTTACCTTCGCTTTCTTGGGCACAGGGACTATGGTGGTCTGTTTGAAACATGTAGGTAGACTTGGTCAGGGAGAGGTTGAAAATGTCAGTGAAGACACTTGCCAGTTGGTCCGCACATGCTTTGAGTACACGTCTGGCCCCGCGGCTCTGTGAATGTTGACCTGTTTAAAGGTCTTACTCACATTGGCTATTGAGAGCGTTATCACACAGTCGTCCAGAACAGCTGGTGCTCTCATGCATGTTTCAGTGTTGCTTGCCTCGAAGCGAACATAAAAGGCATTTCGCTCATCTGGTAGGCTTGCTTCACTGGGCAGCTCGCGTCTGGGTTTCTCTTTGTAGTCCGTAGTAGTTTTCAAGCCCTGCCACATCTGACCAGCGTCATAGTAGGAACCAATCTTAATCCTGTATTGACGCTTTGCTTGTTTGATGGTTCGTTTTAGGGCATTGCGGGATTTCTTATAAGTGTCCGGATTAGTGTCCCGCTCCTTGAAAGTGGCAGCTCTAGCCTTTAGCTCGATGCGGATGTTGCCTGTAATCCATGGCCTCTGGTTGGGATATGTACGTACGGTCACTGTCGTCAATGCATTTATTGATGAAGCCAATGACTGAGGTGGTATACTCTTCAATGCCATTGGATGATTCCTGGAACATATTCCAGTCTGTGCTAGCTAAACAGTCTTGTAGCATCAGTGTCATCTGACCACTTCCGTATTGAGTGAGTCACTGGTACTTCCTGCTTTAGTTTTTGCTTGTAAGCAGGAATCAGGAGGATAGAATTATGGTCAGATTTGCCAAATGGAAGGCGGGGGAGAGCTTTGTATGCATATATGTGTGTGGAGTAAAGGTGGTCCGGAGTTTTTTTCCCTCTGCTTGCACATGTGACATGCTGGTAGAAATTAGGTAAAACGGATGTAAGTTTGCCTGCATTAAAGTCCCCGGCCACTAGGCGCGCCGCTTCAGGATGAGCATTTTTTTGTTTGCTTATGGCCTTGTGCGGTCTTAGTGCCTGCATCAGTTTGTGGTGGTAATAGATGGCTACAAATAATATAGATGAGAACACCCTTGGTAGATAGTGTGGTCTACAGCTTATCATAAGGTACTCTACCTCAGGCGAGCAATACCTTGAGATTTCTTTAATTTTAGACATCGCGCACCAGCTGTTATTGAGAAATAGACACACCCACCCTCATCTTACCAGATGTAGCTTCCCTATCCTGCCGATGGATGGAAAATCCTACCAGCTCTATATTATCCTTGTAGTCGTTCAGCCACGACTCGGTGAAACGCAAGATATTACAGTTTTTAATGTTCCGTTTGTAGGATAGTCTTGATTGTATATCATCCATTTTGTTTTCCAATGGTTGCACGTTGGCCAATAGAATGGATGGTAATGGAGGTTTACTCACTAGTCTACAAATTCTCAGAAGGCAGCCCGACCTCCGCCCCCTTTTTCTTCGTCTTTTTTTTCACACACAATTCTGGGGATTTGGGCCTGTTCCCGAGAAAGCAGTATACGCTTCGCGTCGGACTCGTTAAAGAAAAAATCTTTGTCCAGTTCGAGGTGAGTAATCACTGTTCTGATGTCCAGAAGTTATTTTCGGTCATAAGAGACGGTTGCAGCAACATTATGTACAAAATAAGTAAAAAATAAGTTACAAACAACGCGAAAATGCTAACAAAATAGTACACTTGGTTAGGAGCCCGTAAAACGGCAGTCAACCCCTCTGGTGCCATTCTATCAACAATTTCCTCTGAGTAAGTCTGGAGAATATATCAAGGGATCAACACACAAACTTTGGCCTTCTGAAAGTATTAATATCCTTTGACTTATTCCACATTTTGTTGTGTTACAGCCTGATTTCAACATTTATTAAATTGGGGGGGTTCTCACCCATCTTTACGCAATACCCCATAATGACAAAGTGAAGACATGTTTTAAGAAAGTTTTGCTAAATTATTGAAAATTGAATACAGAAATTTCTAATTTACATAAATATTCACACCCCTGAGTCAACACTTTGTAGAATCACCTTTGGCAGTGATTACAGCTGTGAGTATTTTTGGGTAAGTCTCTTTATCACGTTTTAGGGAAGACCCAGATGCAGACAGTGTTGAAGTAACAAAAGTTTATTACAAGAACAGGGGCAGGCAAAACGACAGGTCAAGGGCAGGCAGAGGTCAGTAATCCAGATCAGAGTCAAAAGGTACAGCAGGCAGTCTCAGGGCCAGGGCAGGCAGAGGTCAATAATCCAGGGCGGTGTGACAAGGCACAGGACAGCAGGCAGGCTCAGGGTCAGGGCAGGCAGAATGGTCAAAACCGGGAAACCTAAAAAACAGGAACTATAGAAAAAGACAGGAGCAAAGGGAATAACGCTGGTAGGCTTAACGGACAAAACAAACTGGCAACAGACAAATAGAGAACACAGGTATAAAAACACTGGGGAAGATGGGCTGCAGTCCTCATGCATCCTTGCAGCATGCCTAAGGCACGTTCACACAGATGAGCAGGGACCCTGGGCATCTTTCTTTTGGTGTTTTTCAGAGTCAGTAGAAAGGCCTCTTTAGAGTCCTAAGTTTTCATACCTGTGACCTTAATTGCCTACCGTCTGTAAGCTGTTAGTTTCTTAACAACCGTTCCACAGGTGCATGTTCATTAACTGTTTATGGTTCATTGAACAAGCATGGCAAACAGTGTTTATACCCTTTAAATGAAGATCTGTGAAGTTATTTGGATATTTAATAAATTATCTTTGAAAGACAGGGTCGTTTCTTTTTTTGCTGAGTTTATGACTTTTTCCATCTTCAGAATGGTAACTCGGGATATTATTGTCATCCATTCAGGAGAGTACGTATTGGTGTGTTAAAAGAGTTAGGGTAATAAGTACAGAGGGATCTGTTAGCAGTTTAAGTATCTTATTAATTAAAGGCAAACAAATACTTTTGTGTACAGAACTTTTTGTTGTTGTTGCAGTTGTTAAGTACATTTCCTGTAATTTAAACATTTTGCCATGGGGTGGGGAGACATTTTTGCTTTTTTAAAAGCTAATTTCCTGCAATTCTACACATTTTGCCATGACCTATGCCATATTAATATGATGTCTTAGTGAGAGCCCCCTGGAGGTCAGGGCCCCTGGGTGTGTGTCGTTAATTCGGCCATGATTACTGCAAGTTTAGACAGCTAGCTAGACTAACTAGAATAATTGACCAATTTACATTTTTTACTGACATGGGCTAATTTAGTGACTGTCAGTGATCGAGTGACGTATAACAAGAGGAAAACTACTGATGCACAACCAAGTTTCGAAATTGCAACCTTGTGTATTCCAACAAGTTGAGACCCCGCCTGAGTACCCCCAAAATATAAAATAATAACAATATTTATTTTTGAAAAAAATGACAGATGTCCCGTCCTCTGTGTCCTCATATGTGGCTTTGGCCCTAATGGCTAATACCTAAGAATGCTAGTCCCAGGTGTTGCGTTCAACCAATCAGGTTGCAGCAGTCTTGTTTATCCCTGGCTTAGCCTCAGCAGGGTCGTCAACAAACGGATGTTCCGGTTTTCAGAGGAAATGGAAGAAGAGAACCTCCCCCGACAGTTTTTTTTATTCTCGTCAAGACCACAATGTGGGGAATCTAGTTTCACTCATGCTACATTAAGTTACCCCTGGCTGAACGTGGGGCACAATCAACACCTTTGCAGCCGGAATGAAGAATGTTTTATGTACGAACCCAAGGACGTAACTTTGTGTTGCACATTGTGGGGTCAGGTTCAATGGGTTCCGGGGTCAACACCCTTCCCAGGCCTTCGGGAGATAAAAAAAAAATTATATAGGAAATGTACTGTATATGTGGTTTCTGGGGAATTTTGAATGGAAAATACATCCCAAACTTTCCTGATAACAACTGAAATACCAATAATTATTGTGTTACTTTAAACTGTTGGTCTAACTCTAACAGTTCAGAAAGGAACAACGCTTGGTATTTTTTTGTAGAACAACTGTGAGAAAGTTAGTTCTGGGGTGTGTTCAGTTTGATTGAAATTGAATGCTTGCTACGCTGAGTAACGCATTGTACTGAACGATACATTTCCCTAAAACGTTCTTCAATGTTCCTGAACAGACTTTGAGGTAGCCTACTGTACATTTGCGCCGTTTGGTGGGGTGTGGCTTGAGGCAATGGGTGACGTATTTGAAGTGCAGCGGTGCATTTTGAACCCACAACCCAGCCCTTCCCTGTTTTTCAACGGGTCGTTCAGGAAAGCAGCATTTTCGTTGAATTGTACATTACGTTTTTTTTTGTATTGAAAGCAGCCCTGGTGACTTTCCTACTCCAAAATTAATTAAAATAAAATGATGGTGACAGCATTCAAATATAATTTTCCCTTTCAGAAATGAGCCTAACAACATATTGGTCCATATTATCCGGGTGGTGTGTTATTTAGTAATAAGCATCATCACCTGTAGCCCAACTGATGCAGAATAGTGGCTATAAATAAATAGGCTGAAGCATGGAGTTGCCCATCTGTATTTTTGCTAATAATGTGCTAGATCATAATTCCCAAACTCTTTCAGTCATGGCCCCTTTTCATCACAGGGGAACATCCTATATATAACACCTCCCCCAATTGAATGAACTGCTACTATTGTTACACAAAAATATACCTTTTACTCATCAAGAAACATACAAACACCAGTACCCGGTTTCCTTTCCATATTGAAATCAATAACAAAAAATGTATAAAGGAGAAATAAACAAGTTTACTGCTGTGCAATGTCACATGCATCTCTATCAATAAAGACTAGGGTGGGACAATTTATTTTGTACATTTTATCAATTGAAGCAAAATATAACGGTGGTTGTGGACGTATTCTTAGTGTGATTTATTAGGTTGCATAAACATGATGAGTGTTTTAATTCCACAATTGTGGCCTTCACATGTGTTTTCTAAACATAAATAAGGAGGATAGGTTGCTCAGCCTGGGGAGAGAAACAGGCTTGCTTGAGCCTTTTGCCTGAGGTTCAGAGAAACAGTCCTTCTCTAATTATGTAGCCTACTAGAAACCAGTTGTTTCTAAGTTTCTAATACTACCAAAGTTGTCTTTGAACTCTTGAACTCTCAAGAATGAGCCCAATATAACCATTACCAATTATCACTTGTTTTAAGAAATAACACTCAAGATGCACAGATTGTCACTTCACAATAACTTTCTCCATTTGAAAAATATCCTTTTCTATTCAATTCTTATTTGTGCTTATGAATTTACCATGTTAAATGTCCCTGTTCTTCTTTATTTGTTGCAAGTTAGCTCACAAAATTAAGGGTTTGAGAGAGAGAGAGAGAGAGAGAGAGAGAGAGAGAGAGAGAGAGAGAGAGAGAGAGAGAGAGAGAGAGAGAGAGAGAGAGAGAGAGAGAGAGAGAGAGAGAGAGAGAGAGAGAGAGAGAGAGAGAGAGAGAGAGAGAGAGAGAGACTCTATTGCTTAGTTCTCCTTACAAGCCTTGCGCAATTGTTTTTCCCCTTCACAATCCAAGGCCCCCATGGACCAGTTCCGGCACATAATTTCCATTTAGAGAGGCCAATTTGACTTCCTGAATAATATATCATGATGAATTTGATGCATTGGAAATTATTTTCCCACCGTAGCTACTGGCTTTATACTATGAAGTACTACTCTAGCCTAATTGTATGATTGGATCCCCCCGCCTCCAATTATGGTTTTGGTTTGGCCCGGTGCTCAGAGGGCGAGTGTATTGACGGCTGCATAGGATGCCTTTGGAACGACTCAATATCGCCATCTGTCGGGCTTTAGGCTACTGTCTATCCTACATCTTTGCTGATGATCCACCGCCTCTAGGATCCATATGCGTAACCGTTTCCAGAAACCGGTTGACGTGATAGCTTTCTCATCATTCAATATCTCATATCAACGAACAAAACGCCGCAGTTTCCAAATACAAGACAGAGGGAAACTTGTTGTTGCTGGTCAATAATACCAAGGACAATCACTTGAGTCGGTGAACAGCCCTCTTAATAGCTGACAGGAGTGTCTGTCTGCATCTGCATCCTTGGTGAATTCCTCCACCGTGTCGCCGCCAAGGCAGGAGACCCGCCGCTTGTCTCAACGTTGTGAGGTACTGCCGGCGACACCATGAGCCAGAGGTTTACAGTGACAGCCTTTTCCAAGAGCGACATGTCAGACATCCAGGGCGAGGTGAACCAACTGTTCGAGGGAGATGAACCCACGCCGAGCTATTCAAATAAAGAGGTGTCTTTCAATACGGAGGTGGTGGTCGTGGAAGGTAGGATGCGCGCTGCTACTGTATTGTATGCTACATGGTAACGCCTGGATGCTTGGTGGTTTGCTGCGTGCCACCATAGTGTCTGTGAACAGATGTCTGTGTGTGACTTGAATTTTAAATGACCGCAGGGGCACACGGTCAACAATGTCCTATTTGCATCCATTATTTCAATATGGTATAAATCCACAGGTGCATTGCGCAAAATGTCAACCTAATGGCATTTTCTATATACATATTTTTGTATATAAGTTAATTGAAATGAGAAAACAGAAAAATGTTTTTTTTTATAGGAAATAACTGCCCCAGTAACATAATTTACATGGATTATTATGGAACTGTTTGTTGCACATTAATGATTAGTTGCAATATTGTGCTTTTGGTTTGAAGCATGGTGTCTTAGAATGTTGAGTCACAGCAGCTAGATAAGCATGGTATGCTACTTGTTGAGACTCCATGAGTGTGCGTTAATCTTACTGAGATTGTCTGGGTGCATGACAGGTGGATGGTAATTCCAAGCATTGCAATGATCCCCTTACATTACCATACAAACCCATTCCCTCAAGTTTGAAATGAGTAAACCCTTAGTTTTCAAATATCTGTTGATGGTAGTCAATTTTAGAACATTGTCCATTAAGAATTCTAGCAGTTCACCATTACCAGAGGCAACATGCTATAGATTACAGTTGTTTTCAGGTCCTGTACAGTTCAGTTCATATAAATTCTTTCAATTTGTCGTCATACATACTTTAAGGGCTGGTTCAGGGTAAACACTAAAGATACACATAGATTGCACTTCTTCAAATTCGATTTTGATTGCTCATTCATCACTTCCCGAGGGTGAATTCAATCAGATCCGCATTGCAGTATGAATGCAGTGTGTGTGTGTGCGTAGCATAACATACCTTTTTCCTGTACTTCTTAACATGGTTTAGAATGGTTTAGAATGGTTTTGAGTACTCTACAAGTGGTAGGTAGAATGTCCCCTACCGATTTAGTCTTCCAGTTTTAATAATAAAACCCTCCTGTATGCAGGCAGTAGACAAACAAATATAGGTCTGCTTACTGCATAAAAATGAAAATTTTATTGAATCATGCTCCCATTTTTGACTCGTTTCAGGAAACTAGGCGTATGTCGCACGTCACTACTTCACAGGAGTGCCATTTGAACGGTATTTATTTATTTTTAATCAAAATGCGTTTTTTGGCAAATGCCTTCTGGAACATGTGAACTTTCATGTGCCTTAATAACAAAATACGAATAAAATTGTTAAATTACCAGCCTAGTTGGTTTAGCCACGGAAAAAAGCCAGCAACCTTCCCGCTAGCCATGATTGGCTGAGATAATGAGTGGGCTGGACATGCCGAGAGATGAGTTCAGATTGGTCTGCCATGTAAAAAGCTTCTGTCTATAACATGAGATGGTCAGTATGTGTAGGTAATCCTTTCTAACATAGTTTTTTTGAAAGATATTACGTAGTAGAACTGCATACGTGTTGCTCTTCACTTTCTGGAGGACCGAGTTTTGAAAGAGTATTAGAGTATGATAGCTAAGGAGAAGGAGAAAAATCTGGTGTTTGATTGCAAATATTCAGACAGAGTCAAAAATGGAATACACAAGGCTGTTGTACAAAACATCTGTCTCCGGATTACATCTTCAAACTAAGAGCAACCTTGGCATCTGTGACAGAGGGAGAAGCGTCCGTCCATGTATACGGGTAAGATAGTCTAGCTAGCTACATTTTCAGATATTACACGTTTCTAATTTTGTCAGGAAGTCATTTTCATTTCAAGTTAAAGTGTACTGTTAGCTAGCTAGCTAATGTTAGCTGGCTGGCTAGCTAGCTAACGTTACGTGTATGATCTGTGTAGTAATATTATTCGTATCTCAGATCCATTTGCATTGCTAGTTATAGCCTAATGTTAGCTAGCTAACGTTGAACCTGGTTGGTTAGCTACCTGCCGATTCATGCAGGGTAGTACCATTATGAGTTGGGATTATGGTTCATTGTTCAGCTAGCTAGCTACATGTCTAAACAAAAGACTACACTATGGAAGTAACTATTTCAATAGAATGTTTATGATGTCACTGCGACAACTGCCTAGAAGGCTAGCATCCCGAAGTCTCCTCTTCACTGTTGATGTTGAGACTGGTGTTTTGTGGGTACTATTTAATGAAGCTGCCAGTTGAGGACTTGTCAGGCATCTGTTTCTCAAACTAGACATTCTAATGTACTTGTCCTCTTGCTCAGTTGTGCACCGGGGCCTCCCACTCCTCTTTCTATTATGGTTAGAGCCAGTTTGCTCTGTTCTGTGAAGGGAGAAGTACACAAGGTGGTACGAGATCTTCAGTTTCTTGGCAATTTTTCGCATGGAATAGCCTTACTTTCTCAGAACAAGAATAGACTGACGAGTTTCAGAAGAAAGTTCTTTGTTTCTGGCCATTTGAGCCTGTAATCAAACCCACAAATGCTGATGCCCAGATACTGAACTAGTCTAAAGAATGCTAGTTTATTGCTTCTTTAATCAAGACAACAGTTTTCAGCTGTGCTAACAGGGTTTTCTAATAATCAATTAGCCTTTTAAAATGATAAACTTGGATTGACTAATACAACGTGCCATTGGAACACAGGAGTGATTGTTGCTGATAATGGGCCTATGTACGCCAATGTAGATATTCCATAAAAAATCTGCCGTTTCCAGCTACAATAGTAATTTACAACATTAACAATGTCTACACTGTATTTCTGATCAATTTGATGTTATTTTAATGGACAAAAAATTTGCTTTTCTTTCAAAAACAAGGACATTTCTAAGTGAACCCAAACTTTTGAACGGTAGTGTATTTAAGCCATTTTGAATTCAGGTTGTAACACAACAAATGTGGAATAAGTCAAGGGGTATGAATACTTTCGGAAGGTACTGTATATCCCCTACTATGTAAACTTAGTATGCAAAATGCCTTCTCAATACTTCTCATTTTTCACTTTGATACACTCTGCAGTATTTATTTTGCAATCTCTCTCTTGCCTAGCGCCTGCACTCGCTTAGCCCTCATGAAGCGCGGTGGGTTCACAGTAGAGGTTTCACGAGTAATCGGACAAAACGAGTATCGTAACATATATGGGCAATTTTCTGGATACGATTATGATCCAAGTATGTTTTGTAATTATCCATGATCGGAAAAAAAGTTATTTTCGGGTGGGGAGAGGCGAAGGTCGAGAGCTGTGCATCCTCTGAAACACATCCCAACCAAGCCTCACTGCTTCTAGACACAATGCCCACTTAACCCGGAAGTCAGCCGCACCAATGCGCCCGAGTCACTAGTGCGAGATCGGACAAAGACATCCCTGCCGGCCAAACTCTCCCCTAACCTGGACGACGCTGGGCCAATTGTGTGCCGCCCCATGGGTCTCACGGTCGCGGCCGGCTGCGACAGATGATCCTGCTTCTCTGATTGGATAAAGTGAAGCTGTATTTCTCTGTCCAGTCGCTTCATAGTTTCATCCAACCACTTTTCCTTGCATGTTTTGGGACTAATGATTTAGATTGCTGCTGCCTGCTACTATGATAAATCACGTAGCGAGGACGTTTGTTATCAAGCGACACTATATACACAAAAGTATGTGAATGCCCCTTCAAATTAGTGGATTCGTCTATTTCAGCCACACGGGTTGCTGACAGGTGTATAAAATCGAGCACACAGCCATGCAATCTCCATAGGAAAATTGGCAGTAGAATGGCCTTACTGAAGAGCTCAGTGACTTTCAACGTGGCACCGTCACAGGATGACACCTTTCCAACAAGTTAGTTTGTCAAATAGAAACGTCTAGGCGCAACCACGGCTCATTTGCAAAGTGGTAGGCCACACAGGCTCACAGAATGGTACAGCGTAGCGTGTAAAAATAGTCTGTTCTCTGTTGCAACACTCACTAAAAAGTTCCAAACTGCCTCTGGAAGCAATGTCAGCACAATAACCATTCGTCGGGAGCTTCATGAGATGGGTTTCCATGGCCGAGCAGGCGCACACAAGCCTAAGATCACCATGCGCAATGCCAAGCATCGGCCGAGGGGTGTAAAGCTCACCGCCATTGGACTCTGGAGCTGTGGAAATGCGTTCTCTGGAGTGATGAATCACACTTCACTAGCTGGCAGACAGACGGACGAATGTCAATTGTAAAGTTTGGTGGAGGAGTAATAATGGTCTGAGGCTGTTTTTCATGGTTCGGGCTAGGCCTCTTAGTTCTAGTGAAGTGAAATCTTAATGCTACGGCATACAATGACATTCTAGACGATTCTGTGCTTCCAACTTTGTGGCAACAGTTTGGGGAAGGCCCTTTCCTGTTTCAGCATAACAATGCCCCCGTGCACAAAGTGAGGTCCATACAGAAATGGTTTGTCGAGATTGGTGTGGAAGAACTTGACTGGCCTCCACAGAGCCCTGACCGCAAACCCATCGAACACAATTGGGATGAATTGGAATGCCGACTGCGAGCCAGGTCTATTTGCCCAACATCACTGCCCAACCTCACTAATGCACTTGTGGCTGAATGGAAGCAAGTACCAGTAGCAATGTTCCAACTACTAGTGGAAAGCCTTCCCAGAATAGTGGAGCCTGTTATAGAAACAAAGGGGGGACCAACTCCATATTAATGCCCATGATTTTGGAATGAGATGTTCGACGAGCAGGTGTCCACATACTTTTGGTCATGTAGTGTATCAATGTGCATAATATCTAACTATTGGGGCAAGGGTAGGGAAAAAAGTTGAAATGCTAATGCACATTCTGACTGAGTGACAGCAAACTTGGCTGACCTCTGCAAGTTCTTCCGATCATGAGTATCATTCAATCCGACTATTAACTGTCAATTACGGATACGATTACAAATACGTGTGTGGCCATGTTGGCACCCCCCTAGTTCACAGCCTTATGGAGGCTCTTGTCTCAAAAGCAACGATAACATGGTTACCATGGCAACATCACCTTTTCATTCTCATATTTCATTACAAAGGGTTTTGCAGTGAAGAGAAAAACACTTAAGATGAAGCAAGTGATATGCTGTATGAAGCCAAGCTTTCTTTCACATTTAAATAGATTTTGATTCATTAGTTGTCTGGTAATCAGTTTAATGCCTTTTAAACAACATTTCAGTAAGAATAATTTCCCCCCCTGAGTGAGCTCCAAAGTCTGTTCCATGCTTACCCTCATATGTATGTCCAATCACAGATTAATATTATTAAGTAGATGCCGATTTTGTACGACACATCAATTGAAAATTTGTATATCTTTCTCCTCACTGTAAAACCATTTGTAATGCAATATGAGAATGAAAAGGTGCTGTAGCCATGGTAACCATGTTATCGTTGATCCCGAGACAAGAGGATCCATAAGGCTGTGAACCAACAGTGTCTTGTGGCTGGCGACCAAGGGAGTCCCTCTATGAAGAGGTTCCTCCTTTACAGAGGAAAATGAAGAGATGGCAAGATTAGTTCCTACTTGAAATGCAGGCTCTGGCCAAGAGAGTGATACACACAGCAGTATTTATTTTGCAAATTGAAAGCTGAGAAGGCATTTTGCATTCTAATTTTACATAGCAGGGGATATACAGTGCCTTCAGAAAGTATTCCTACCCCTTGACCCTTGACTTATTCCACATTTTGTTGCGTTATAGCCTGAATTCAAAATGGATTAGATTTTTTCTCTCACCCCTCTACACATATTGGCAAAGTGAAAAGATGCTGTAATTTCTAAACAGTTCACCCGATATGGATGAAAATACCCTCACATTAAAGCTGGCAGTCTTCACTTTAACCTCATAGTATTTGTATATTTTCAAATCCAAAGGGCTGGAGTACTGAGCCAAAACAACAAAATGTGTCACTGTCCCAATAGTTTTGGAGTTCACCATGGTGTTTTAGTGTGTAACAGTCAAAGTTTGAGATACCTCATCATCCCCCCAAAAAAATGTATGTACAGTTGAAGTCGGAAGTTTGCATACACCTTAGCCAAATATATTGTGCTGTTGGCACTTTGTAATAATTTCGTTCCCAAATTAAACTGCCTCGTACTCAATTCTTGCTCGTACAATATGCATATTATTATTACTATTGGATAGAAAACACTCTCTAGTTTCTAAAACCGTTTGAATTATATCTGTGAGTAAAACAGAACTGGAGTTAGAGCAATTTTCCTATGAGGATGTGAGAATGCTGAATTCTGCTGGCTGTTCTGAGGTCGGTTTATAAATTTGCCTGTCTTCTATTGGTTGAGATGCACTGCATACGCCTTCCCCTGGATGTCAGCGAATAGTGAGAATTGAATTGGAGTTGCTAGGCAGATCTGAGAGCTTATAAATGGGCTGGCAACGTGGGGTTCCCCCTTTCTGCTCTTCGCCCTGACGCAAAAAGGACCTCTGGAAGTTGTTCTAGAAAGCTGCCGTTATAGCCCTTAGATATATCCGGCTCTGTTTTTATTCGATATAGGTGTTAAAGACATCATAATGTTGTTATTTTAAACCGAGTTATATCAGTTTATATCAGTATATTGCGATTTTCGGGTATTTATTTGTGCTGCGTTCTAGGGACTTGGGCACGTCTGGCCCACATGGCTAATGTTTACTGCTAATTCCAACGTTGAAGACTACATTCTACAACCGAGCAACGATTCTTTTGGACAAAGGACAACTTGCCCAAGATTCTGATGGAAGCTCATCAAATAGTAAGAACTATATATGATGTTAATTCGTTGTTCTGTTGGAAAATGTAAAAATACTATTCCGCCATTAATTTCGGTGCGGTCTCGCTTTAACGCACGCTGTATGTCGTAGTAACGTTAATTTTAAAAATCTAAGACAGGGATTGCATTAAGAACTAATGTATCTTTCATTTGCTGTCCAACCTGTATTTTTTTGTCAAGTTTATGATTAGTTACTGATTAGAATAGGTGCCTCTCCCAAGATTTCACCCGACATATTGTTGGCAGCTTGGCTACTATTGTCATTGTATAACCACGATTTGTGCCGCTAAATATGCACATTTTCGAACAAACTCTATATGTATTGTGTAATATGATGTTATAGGACTGTCATCTGAAGAAGTTTGAGAAGGTTAGTGAAAAAATTTATATCTTTTGCTGGTTTATACGTTATCGCTATTGTTGGCTTGAATCAATGCTGTTGTGTGGTTGGCTATTGTAGTAAGCTAATATAATGCTATATTGTGTTTTCGCTGTAAAACACTTAAAAAATCTGAAATATTGGCTGGATTCACAAGATCTTTGTCTTTCATTTGCTGTACGCTGTGTATTTTTAAGAAATGTTTTATGATGAGTATTTAGGTAATTCACGTTGGTCTCTGTAGTTATTCTAGTTGTTTTGGTGAGAGTTGTGATGGTGGCTGCAATGGTAAACTATGATTTATACCTGAAATATGCACATTTTTCTAACAAAACATATGCTATACAATAAATATGTTATCAGACTGTCATCTGATGAAGTTGTTTCTTGGTTAGTGACTATTTATATCTTTATTTGGTCGAAATTGTGATAGCTACCTATGCAGGAAAAAAATGGTGGAGTAAAAAAAGTTGTGTCTTTTGCTAACGTGGTTAGCTAATAGATTTACATATTGTGTCTTCCCTGTAAAACATTTTAAAAATCAGAAATGATGGCTGGATTCACAAGATGTGTATCTTTCATCTGGTGTCTTGGACTTGTGATTTAATGATATTTAGATGCTAGTATTTACTTGTGACGCTATGCTAGGCTATGCTAGTCAGCTTTTTTACTGATGGGGGTGCTCCCGGATCCGGGATTGTGATGAAGTAGAAGTTAAACTCAGTTTTCACAATTCCTGACATTTAAACCTAGTAAAAATTCCCTGTCTTAGGTCAGTTAGGATCACCACTTTATTTTAAGAATGTGAAATGTCAGAATAATAGTAGAGAGAAGGATTTATTTCAGCTTTTATTTCTTTCATCACATTCCGAGTGGGTCAGAAGTTTACATACACTCAATTAGTATTTGGTAGCATTGCCCTTAAATTGTTTAACCTTTACTACTCCAGCGTTCCGCCAGCGGAACTCCTCCCACATTCCACTGAAAAGGCAGAGCGCGAAATTCAAAATATATTTTTTAGAAATATTTAACTTTCACACATTAACAAGTCCAATACAGCAAATGAAAGGTACACATCTTGTGAATCCAGTCAACATGTCCGATTTTTAAAATGTTTTACAGCGAAAACAGCACGTATATTTATGTTAGCTCACCACCAAATACAAAAAAGGACAGACATTTTTCACAGCACAGGTAGCATGCACAAAGCCAACCTAACTAACCAAGAACCAACCAAACTAACCAAGAAACAACTTCATCAGATGACAGTCTTATAACATGTTACACAATAAATCTATGTTTTGTTTGAAAAATGTGCATATTTGAGGTATAAATCAGTTTTACATTGCAGCTACCATCACAGTTACCGTCAAAAATAGCACCGAAGCAGCCAGAGTAATTATAGAGACCAACATGGAATACCTAAATACTCATCATAAAACATTTCTGAAAAATGCATCGTGTACAGCAAATGAAAGACAAGCATCTTGTGAATCCAGCCAATATTTCAGATTTTTTAAGTGTTTTACAGCGAAAACACAATATAGCATTATATTAGCTTACTACAATAGCCTACCACACTACCGCATTCATTCATCAAGGCACGTTAGCGATAGCAATAGGCACGTTAGCGTTAGCGAATAAACCAGCAAAATATATTAATTTTCACTAACCTTCATAAACCTTCCTCAGATGACAGTCCTATAACATCAGGTTATACATACACTTATGTTTTGTTCGAAAATGTGCATATTTAGAGCTGAAATCAGTGGTTATCCATTATGCTAACGTAGCTTCTTTTTCCCAGAATGTGCGGATATTTCTATTAGACTCTCACCTATTCTGACCAAATAGCTATTCATAAACATTACAAAAAAATACATGTTGTATAGGAAATGATAGATACACTAGTTCTTAATGCAATCGCAGTGTTAGAATTCTAAAAATATCTTCATTACGACATAAGGCTTATGTTATAGCGAGAGAGTGGCCAAAACCTGGGCGCAAAACTACTAGTACACAGTTCGACAGATATATGAAATAGCATCACAAAATGGGTCCTACTTTTGGTGATCTTCCATCAGAATGTTGGACAAGGGGTCCTTTGTCCAGAACAGTCGTTGTTTGGATTTAGAACATCGTTTTTCCCTCTTGAATTAGCAAGCACACTGGCCAAGTGGCGCGAAGCTCTCCTTTCTGAACAAAGGCACACAACGCAACACACCTAACGTCCCGAATAAATTTCAAAAATCTAATAAAACTATATTGAAAAAACATACTTTACGATGATATGGTCACATGTATCAAATAAAATCAAAGCCGGAGATAGTAGTCGCCTATAACGACAGCTTTTCAAAAGGCAATCCCACTGTCCTCCTCGCGCCTTCCTGAAAACAGGAAATCGGTGACACGTCATTCCAAGAGGACGTATTCCATCTCAGACCAAGATAAACACTCAATTTCTTATCTCACTGCATCTTGACATCCAGGGGAAGGTGTATGACGTGCATGTATACTAATAGGTATCATGCCCATTTATAGGCAGGACCCAGAAGAGAGCATCGATTTCAGATTTTCCACTTCCTGGTCAGGAAGTTTGTGCCAAATGAGTTCTGTTTCACTCACAGATATAATTCAAACGGTTTTAGAAACTAGAGAGTGTTTTCTATCCAATAGTAATAATAATATGCATATTGTACGAGCAAGAATTGAGTACGAGGCCGTTTAAATTGGGCACGTTTTTCCCCCAAAGTGACAACAGCGCCCTCTGTCCTCATCAGGTTAACTTGGGTCAACCGTTTCGGGTAGCCCTCCACAAGCTTCCCACAATAAGTTGGGTGAATTTTGGCCCATTCCTCCAGACAGAGCTGGTGTAACTGAGTCAGGTTTGTAGGCCTCCTTGCTCACACATGCTGTTTCAGTTCTGCCCTCAAATGTTCTATGGGATTGAGGTCAGGGCTTTGTGATGGCCACTCCAATACCTTGACTTTGTTGTCCTTAAGCCATTTTGCCACAACTATGGAAGTATGCTTGGGGTCATTGTCCATTTGGAAGACCCTTTTGCGACCAAGCTTTAACTTCCTGACTGATGTCTTGAGATGTTGCTTCAATATATCCACATAATGTTACTGCCTCATGATGCCATCTATTTTGTGAAGTGCACCAGTTCCTCCTGCAGCAAACACCCCCACAACATGATGCTGCCGCCCCCGTGCTTCACGGTTGTGATGGTGTTCTTCGACTTCCAAGCCTCACCCTTTTTCCTCCAAACATAACAATGGTCATTATGGCCAAACAGTTCTATTTTGTTTCATCAGACCAGAGGACATTTCTCAAAAAAGTAAGATCTTTGTCCCCATGTGCAGTTGCAAACCGTAGTCTGGCTTTTTATGGCGGTTTTGGAGCAGTTGCTTCTTCCTTGCCGAGCGGCCTTTCAGGTTATGTCGATATAGGACTTGTTTTACTGTGAATATAGATTTGTGTCTGTTTCCTCCAGCATCTTCACAAGGTCCTTTGCTGTTGTTCTGTGATTGATTTGCACTTTTCGCACCAAAGAACGTTCATCTCTAGGAGACAGAGCGCGTCTCCTTCCTGAGTGGTATGATGGCTACATGGTCCCATGGTGTTCATACACTGCTCAAAAAAATAAAGGGAACACTAAAATAACACATCCTAGATCTGAATGAATGAAATATTCTTATTAAATACTTTTTTCTTTACATAGTTGAATGTGCTGACAACAAAATCACACAAAAATGATCAATGGAAATCAAATTTATCAACCCATGGAGGTCTGGATTTGGAGTCACACTCAAAATTAAAGTGGAAAACCACACTACAGGCTGATCCAACTTTGATGTAATGTCCTTAAAACAAGTCAAAATGAGGCTCAGTAGTGTGTGTGGCCTCCACGTGCCTGTATGACCTCCCTACAACGCCTGGGCATGCTCCTGATGAGGTGACTCCTGGACAGTCTGTGGTGCAACGTGGCGTTGGTGGATGGAGCGAGACATTATGTCCCAGATGTGCTCAATTGGATTCAGGTCTGGGGAACGGGCGGGCCAGTCCATAGCATCAATGCCTTCCTCTTGCAGGAACTGCTGACACACTCCAGCCACATGAGGTCTAGCATTGTCTTGCATTAGGAGGAACCCAGGGCCAACCGCACCAGCATATGGTCTGAGGTTCTCATCTCGGTACCTAATGGCAGTCAGGCTACCTCTGGCGAGCACATGGAGGGCTGTGCGGCCCCCCAAAGAAATGCCACCCCACACCATGACTCATCCACCGCCAAACCGGTCATGCTGGAGGATGTTGCAGGCAGCAGAACGTTCTCCACGGCGTCTCCAGACTCTGTCACGTCTGTCACATGTGCTCAGTGTGAACCTGCTTTCATCTGTGAAGAGCACAGGGCGCCAGTGGCGAATTAGCCAATCTTGGTGTTCTCTGGCAAATGCCAAACGTCCTGCACGGTGTTGGGCTGTAAGCACAACCCCCACCTGTGGACATCGGGCCCTCATACCACCCTCATGGAGTCTGTTTCTGACCGTTTGAGCAGACACATGCACATTTGTGGCCTGCTGGAGGTCATTTTGCAGGGCTCTGGCAGTGCTCCTCCTTGCACAAAGGCGGAGGTAGCGGTCCTGCTGCTGGGTTGTTGCCCTCCTACGCCCTCCTCCACGTCTCCTGATGTACTGGCCTGTCTCCTGGTAGCGCCTCCATGCTCTGGACACTACGCTGACAGACACAGCAAACCTTCTTGCCACAGCTCGCATTGATGTGCCATCCTGGATGAGCTGCACTACCTGAGCCACTTGTGTGGGTTGTAGACTCCGTCTCATGCTACCACTAGACTGAAAGCACCGCCAGCATTCAAAAGGGACCAAAACATCAGCCAGGAAGCATAGGAACTGAGAAGTAGTCTGTGGTCACCACCTGCAGAACCACTCCTTTATTGGGGGTGTCTTGCTAATTGCCTATAATTTCCACCTGTTGTCTATTCCATTTGCACAAAAGCATGTGAAATTTATTGTCAATCAGTGTTGCTTCCTAAGTGGACAGTTTGATTTCACAGAAGTGTGATTGACTTGGAGTTACATTGTGTTGTTTAAGTGTTCCCTTTATTTTTTTGAGCAGTGTACTTGCGTACTATTGTTTGTACAGATGACCTTGGTATCTTCAGGCATTTGGAAGTTGCTCCCAAGGATGAACCAGACTTGTGGAGGTCTACAATTTTTTTTCTGAGGTCTTGGCTGATTTCTTTTGATTTTCCGATGATGTCAAGCAAAGAGGCACTGAGTTTGAAGGTAGGCCTTGAAATACATCCACAGGTACACCTCCAATTGACGCAAATTAGCTTATCAGATGCTTCGAAAGCCATGACATCTTTTTCTGGAATGTTCCAAGCTGTTTAAAGGCACAGTCAACTTAGTGTATGTAATCTTCTGACCCACTGGAATTGTGATACAGTGAATTGTAAGTGAAATAATCTGTCTGTAAACAATTGTTGAAAAAATACTTGTGTCATGCACGAAGGAGATGTCCTGACCGACTTGCGAAAACTATAGTTTGTTAACAAGAAATTTGTGGAGTGGTTGAAAAACAAGTTTTTGTCACGTTCTGACCTTTGTTTCCTTTGTTTTGTCTTTATTTAGTATGGTCAGGGCGTGAGTTGGGGTGGGCAGTCTATGTTTGTATTTCTATGTTTTCCTATTTCTGTGTTTGGCCTGATATGGTTCTCAATCAGAGGCAGGTGTTTTGTGTTGTCTCTGATTGGGAACCATATTTAGGTAGCCTGTTTTGTGTTGGGTTTTGTGGGTGGTTGTTTTCAGTCTTTGTGTGTCTGCACCAGATAGAACTGTTTCGGTTGTCACATTTGTTGTTTTTGTATTTGAGTGTTCACCTTTATTAAATTAAGATGAACAATTACCACGCTGCGCATTGGTCCTCTGATCCTTCTAAATTCTCCTCGACAGCCGTTACAGTTTTAATGACTCCAACCTAAGTGTATATAAACTTCCGACTTCAACTGTATGTGAATAACAGCAAATGTTGAATGATGAAAGCACTCTTTTTTTTTGTTTAGATGAGAAAATAGTGAAATAACATTGATGAAGTGGAGGTGTCCCACCATAAGTCTCGGCCTTTGCATCAATTAAATTGGTGATTTCAAGTTCTAATTGGTAGACTGTTAAACCCTGGTTAAAGGCGTAATAAATAGAAATTGCTCAGCCATTATCTGGTTGCAAAAAGTCTATCATGCTTGTCTAATTTCAATTTGTGACAAAAAAGCAATGTATAGTGTAGAGTCATTGTACAATCTAAACTGCTGTGAAATATCTTTCCATAACCAAAAATATAAAATTTTAAGTTGTTTGAAACTGGTGTAGAAAACCAAAGTAATGATGCAAAAGCATAACTTATGGACGGGAATCATAGAAATAGTGCACTTAGAACGGATCTACCAATTATCAGACTTGCTTTCAATGAGAATGACAGATAACTCATGTTTCTATGTGAAGTTGGTCAGGTCATCCACAAAGCTACATACTGGACCTGTAGCCCTTTACACTTTTACCCGTATACAGGTTGAAAATGGCAGATTGGAATGCAGTAGCTGTTCCGTAAGACGCTATAAATGACATCAGAGCTCAGGCTCTGTACTTCACAGCCAATGATGTATAATCCCTGGATTGCTGATGCTATGTATTGGCCATTTAGAGGCTTTGAAGTCACTATTCGGCCATATTGGCACTCCCCAGTAGAAGCAATCCTCCACTGGAATACATGGTATTCTGCAGTATTTCAATTACATGTTTAATTACAGGTATTTAAGTATGTTTCTGTTGTAGTGGGGACATTAACATTAGTAATATCAACAACAACAAAAATACTTTAAGGAAAATGTTTCTAATTTTGGTATTAAGGTGTCTGGAATAGAATAAATTAGGCAATACGAATATAAACAATAATACATTTCTATACCTTCTAAAATATTTTCTACAATGGTGGGGGAATGCCAAGATGGAGGCACGGTGTCTTTAACACAGTGCTCCATATCAGTAATCTAGTGTACAGTATATGGGTCTTTCTAGAAATGAATGGTCCAATGTGTGAAATCAAGGTCAACATTTCAAAATGGTTTGATATACATTTAAATATGATTTTCTTTGCAGCTTCACATGTGTAGTTACAGGAATTAGAGTATAGATAGACACAATGAGACCATAACTCCTAGCTACAACTAAACATCTACATCTCATTCAAAATGTAACATGAAACATGGACACTGCATGTTTCTGTGTCCTGCCTAGTGGCCAGGTCTGTTTGTGCTTCAGTCAACCTCTCTATCCTTTATAGCCATGCTAAACCTTCCAACAGCATTTCTATATTTTTTAATAGTTGATATAATAATTTTATACAATGGGTTCTGTCAACAAAATCATTGACAAAAGTAATAACCATTAATGAAATCATTATTATTAGTGAACTCTTCAAGCAGTGTATGTTAAGGCAGCCCTCCGCACCTCTCTGATTCAGAGAGGTTGGGTTAAATGCGGAAGACACATTTCAGTTGAATGCATTCAGTTGTACATCTGACTAGGTAGCTCCCTTTCCCTTTATGTGTGAACTAGACATCACATTCCTTCTTCCTCTGTCCTTTTTTCTCCACTCCTTGCCTCTCGTTGAAAGTGCATTGAAGTCCGACGGGAGGAACCTTCTCTCCTCTCCCCCATTGTGCTTCGAGAGGGAGGTGAGGAATGGAGGAAACAAGGGGAGCATCCTTTCAATTGCATTTCCTTCATTCCTCACATCCTCTCTCCTCGCTGTCTCCTCAAAAACCCATTGAATAAGAAGGTGAGAGGGGAGGGACGTCTGATCTTCTCATCGAATTGGTTTTGAGAAGGAGACAAGGAGAGGGGATGCAATGAATCAAGGATTGCATTCCATGCAACTGAGGACAGAGGAAGCAAGTATTTGACAGCTACAAAAAATAAATGTCAGAGCCAGAAAGGGCTGTGGTGGTCACGAAATTTTGTCAGCCGGTGATTGTCAAGCAAATAACTACCGGGCTCACTGTAATTAAAAGTTAATTAGCATAAAACACATTTAGCATCTCCTGGCTTCCACACATAGCCTACAAGCCTCTGATGCAGACCTTTGGAACACCTACATTTTTAAAAAGTCTAAATCCATATAATATGGCCTAAATCTTCACAATAAATCCATAATTTATTTTAGACAGGTCTAAAGAATAAAAAACATGAGCTGGCGCACACCAATACATTTTTTTTTTTGTGTGGAGGTGCTGACTAACTAAACTATAAACTATAAAAATAGAGTCGCACACTCCTTATATAAACTCCCAGTAATTTGTTGGGTAAATCACCAACATTTCGGTGTCACTGTGCCTTCAAAGGAAGGCACATTGATAGACAGGTCTAAAGAAACATGATATGAAGAAAATGTAGTCTATTTCAGAAGAACAGAACAGCAAACTGTGAGTTGTCCTGAGTTGTTATGTCTTCATCTGGCTATACCAAATGGCTGTGGGCTACACTAGTTCATTTAGCAGACAATATTTGCTTAGAATTCCGTAGCATCATTTTCTATTATTTTATAGTATGAAGAAAACAATTGAACAAAGCTGAATAAAATATAAAGGATATTTTCTTCAAATAATTTGAGGGAGTGTACACATGTGGCTATTTTGTGTTGAGCAGCTAACAAATAAATAAGCAGTCCTATGTATGCTTCATTTAGAGTTATTAATGTAACTTTAGTTGTTATACAAACGTTGGGCTATATGTTTGGATTTTTAATATATTGTAAGGCTGCATAATACGACTCTAATGATGATTTGAAAAAAGTTGCATGAAAGGCATGAGCTCTGCTTAGTTTTTTGCGCAGGCTGTACACACTTCATCAGTCTCTCATTCACAATTTGACAAGCACTTGATAATGCCTTGAATTTCCCGGCGGCATCCCTTTTGTGTGGCCGTAATGCCCCTAAAACCTTTCTAGGACACACGTTCCGCTAGCGGAACCCCTCGACAACATTCCGCTGAAAAGGCAGAGCGGGAAATTAAAAAATATTTTTTAGAAATATGTAACTTTCACACATTAACAAGTCCAATACAGCAAATGAAAGATAAACATCTTGTTAATCTACGCATCGTGTCCGATTAAAAAAATGCTTTACAGCGAAAACACAACATATGATTATGTTAGATCACCGCCAAGTCCAAAAAACACACAGCCATTTTCCCAGCCAAAGATAGGAGTCACAAAAAGCAGAAATAGAGATAGAATTAATCACTAACCTTTGATGATCTTCATCAGATGACACTCATAGGACATCATGTTACACAATACATGTATGTTTTGTTCGATAATGTGCATATTTATATCCAAAAATCTCAGTTTACATTGGCGCCGTGTTCAGAAATGCCTCCAAAATATCCGGAGAAATTGCAGAGAGCCACATCAAATAACAGAAATACTCATCATAAACTTTGATGAAAGATACATGTTTTACATAGAATTAAAGATACACTTGTTCTTAATGCAACCGCTGTGTCAGATTTTAAAAAAACTTTACGGAAAAAGCAAACCATGCAATATGAGACGGCGCTCAGATAGAAACAACATTTCTCCGCCATGTTGGAGTCAACAGAAATACGAAAATTACATTATAAATATTCCCTTACCTTTGATGATCTTCATCAGAATGCACTCCCATGAATCCTAGTTCCACAATAAATTGTTGTTTTGTTCGATAATGTCCATTATTTATGTTAGCACGTTTAGTACACATATCCAAACGCTCGTGCAGGTCCAGGCGAACTTCGGACGAAAACTTCAAAAAGTTATATTACAGGTCGAATAAACTTGTCAAACTAAGTATAGAATCATTCTTTCGGATGTTGTTATCATAAATATTCAATAACGTTCCAACCGGAGAATTCCTTTGTGTCTATAGAAGTAATGGAACGCAAGTCGCTATCATGTGGAATGCGCATGACCAGGACCTGGCTCTCTGCCAGACCACTGACTCAAACAGCCCCTATCCGCTCAACATCACAGTAGAAGCTTCATTCAACGTTCTACAGACTGTTGACATCTAGTGGAAGGCGTAGGAAGTGCAAACAGATCTGTATCCCACTGGGATTTCAATAGGCAATGAGTTGAAAATCGACCAGCCTCAGAATTCACACTTCCTGTTTGGATTTTTTCTCAGGTTTTTGCCTGCCATATGCTCACAGACATCATTCAAACAGTTTTAGAAACTTCAGAGTGTTTTCTATCCAATAGTAATTATAATATGCATATACAGTGGGGCAAAAAAGTATTTAGTCAGCCACCAATTGTGCAAGTTCTCCCACTTAAAAAGATGAGAGAGGCCTGTAATTTTCATCATAGGTACACTTCAACTATGACAGACAAAATGAGAAAAAAAATCCAGAAAATCACATTGTAGGATTTTTAATGAATTTATTTGCAAATTATGGTGGAAAATAAGTATTTGGTCAATGACAAAAGTTTATCTCAATACTTTGTTATATACCCTTTGTTGGCAATGACAGAGGTCAAACGTTTTCTGTAAGTCTTCACAAGGTTTTCACACGCTGTTGCTGGTATTTTGGCCCATTCCTCCATGCAGATCTCCTCTAGAGCAGTGATGTTTTGGGGCTGTTGCTGGGCAACACAGACTTTCAACTCCCTCCAAAGATTTTCTATGGGGTTGAGATCTGGAGACTGGCTAGGCCACTCCAGGACCTTGAAATGCTTCTTACGAAGCCACTCCTTCGTTGCCCGGGCAGTGTGTTTGGGATCATTGTTATGCTGAAAGACCCAGCCACGTTTCATCTTCAATGCCCTTGCTGATGGAAGGAGGTTTTCACTCAAAATCTCACGATACATGGCCCCATTCATTCTTTCCTTTACACGGATCAGTCGTCCTGGTCCCTTTGCAGAAAAACATCCCCAAAGCATGATGTTTCCACCCCCATGCTTCACAGTAGGTATGGTGTTCTTTGGATGCAACTCAGCATTCTTTGTCCTCCAAACACGAGTTGAGTTTTTACCAAAAAGTTCTATTTTGGTTTCATCTGACCATATGACATTCTCCCAATCTTCTTCTGTATCATCCAAATGCTCTCTAGCAAACTTCAGACGGGCCTGGACATGTACTGGCTTAAGCAGGGGGACACGTCTGGCAATGCAGGATGCCAGACGTATTAGCATCTGGGACAGAGTAGGAGGCAGTTCACTCTGGGCACGCTATTCATCCAAAGTGAAAATGCTGCCCCTATCCCTAAAAATATTTAAAAATCAAAGCCTTTTGTGGCCAGTGGTCGTTGTGCCCTTGGGCTGAAGCACCTCTCACTCACATGGCTCTCCATCACGTGATCGGGTCTTTTTCACAAGCTACAAGTTTAATTTATTTTTATTTTTTATTTCACCTTTATTTAACCAGGAAGGCCAGTTGCGAACAAGTTCTCATTTACAGCTGCAACCTGGCCAAAATAAAGCAAAGCAGTGAAACAAAAACAACAACACAGAGTTACACATGCGATAAACAAACGTACAGTCAATAACACAATAGAGAAATCTGTATACAGTGTGTGCAAATGAAGTAAGGAGGTAAGGCAATAAGTAGGCCATAGTGGTGAAGTAATTACAATTTAGCAATATACACTGGAGTGATATATGTGCAGATGAGGATGTGCAAGTAGAAATACTGGTGTACAAAAGAGCAGAAAAACAAAAACAAATAAGGGGATGAGGTAGGTAGTTGGTTGGATGGGCTATTTACAGATAGGTTGTGTACAGCTGCAGCGATCAGTCAGCTGCTCTGACAGCTGACGCTTAAAGTTAGTGAGGAGATATAAGTCTCCAACTTCAGTGATTTTTGCAATTCGTTCCAGTCATTGGCAGCAGAGAACTGGAAGGAAAGGCGGCCAAAGGAAGAATTGGCTTTGGGGGTGACCAGTGAGATATACCTGCTGGAGTGCGTGCTACGGGTGGGTGTTGCTGTGGTGACCAGTGAGCTAAGATAAGGCAGAGCTTTACCTAGCAAAGACTTATAGATGACCTGGAGCCAGTGGGTTTGGCGATGAATATGTAGAGAGGACCAGCCAACGAGAGCATATAGGTCGCAGTGGTAGGTAGTATATGGGGCTTTGGTGACAAAACGAATGGCACTGTGATAGACTGCATCCAATTTGCTGAGTAGAGTTTTGGAGGCTATTTTGTCAATTCCATCGCCAAAGTCAAGGATCGGTAGGATGATCAGTTTTACGAGGGTATGTTTGGCAGCATGAGTGAAGGAGGCTTTGTTGCGAAATAGGAAGCCGATTCTAGATTTAATTTTGGATTGGAGATGCTTAATGTGAGTCTGGAAGGAGAATTTATAGTCTAGCCAGACAACTAGTCAGAACCGTCCAGAGTAGTGATGCTAGTCGGGCGGGCGGGTGCGGGCAGTGATCAGTTGAAGAGCATGCATTTCGTTTTACTTGCATGTAAGAGCAGTTGGAGGCCACGTAAGGAGTGTTGTATGATGTTGAAGCTCGTTTGGAGGTTTGTTAACACAGTGTCCAAAGAAGGGCCAGATGTATACAGAATGGTGTTGTCTGCTTTGAGGTGGATCAAAGAATCACCCGCAGCAAGAGCGACATCATTGATATATACAGAGAAAAGAGTCGGCCCGAGAATTGAACCCTGTAGCACCCCCATAGAGACTGCCAGAGGTCCGGACAACAGGCCCTCCGATTTGACACACTGAACTCTAACTGAGAATTAGTTAGTGAATCAGGCGAGGCAGTCATTAGAGAAACCAAGGCTGTTGAGTCTGCCGATAAGAATACTGTGATTGACAGAGTCGAAAGCCTTGACCAGGTCGATGAAGAGGGCTGCACAGTAATGTCTTTTATCGATGGCGGTTATGATATCGTTTAGGACCTTGAGCGTGGCTGAGGTGCACCCGTGACCAGCTCGGAAACCAGATTGCATAGCGGAGAAAGAAGGTACGGTGGGATTCGAAATGGTTGGTGATCTGTTTGTTCACTTGGCTTTCGAAGACTTTAGAAAGGCAGGGCAGGATGGATATAGGTCTGTAACAGGTTGGGTCTAGAGTGTCTCCCCCTTTGAAGAGGGGGATGACTGCGGCCGCTTTCCAATCTTTAGGAATCTCAGACGATACAAAAGAGAGGTTGAACAGACTAGTAATACGGGTTGCAACAATGGCGGCGGATAATTTTAGGAAGAGAGGGTCCAGATTGTCTAGCCCAGATTTGTAGGGATCCAGATTTTGCAGCTCTTTCAGAACATCAGCTGTCTGGATTTGGGTGAAGGAGAAGCGGCGGGGGGGGGGGGCTTGGGCCAGTTGCTGCGTGGGGTGCTGAGCTGTTGGCCGGGGTTGCGGTAGCCAGGTGGAAAGCATGGCGAGACGTAGAGAAGTGCTAGAGCCTACTGCTAAGTGTAGACCGACACATCGGGGACGCTACTGTGCATGTCCTTATCCAATTATCCGAGACGCATATTGAAAATGTTGGAAGAACTGTCCACATTTACTTTTTGTCAGCCAACAAAATGAGTAGTTCTAACGAACAGCAAAAGAACTAGCCTATGTCAATCTACTATCCCCCATAGTACAAAAGTTGACCTTTTCTGTGCGAGAGATAAATATTCCAAACATAGTCTGGGACAGTTGTGCATCAAAAACCTTTTTAAATAACGAATTGAGGATGCTTTTCGCGTTGTTCATTTTCATGCCGTCCAGGTAGGCTATACTCCTGTTGTAAAGAGAAGCAATGTGCTTAATATTAGGAATGTTGAGAAATAAATATAGTAGGCCTAGCCTATAGAAAGCTGATGGGATCCTCCTCTTTTTAATAGAGGCCATTATTCAGTTTTTTCATGCAATTGCATAAGCTATAAAAATGTTGCGCAACATGAGCTCATGGGCTCTCATGAAGTGTTTGATTAGATTTTTGAATACATTTGCATCGATGTCAGAGTAATTAGAGGGACAATAGAGTGCTTATTACCAGGCAGTTAGCAAGTTTAGTAGGCTACTAATGACCATCAGCAGCATCAGAGATTGGAGAAGCCTAATTACCGTGACTAAACGGTCACATGGAATTTGACTTCCTTCATGACTCGTGACAGCCAGTGTGGCAGTAATAGGGTCACCGCAACAGCCTTAGTGCCAGACTGACCATAATACCCAAAATACCCACATTTTTAAACAAGTAGTTTTCCTTGTATAGACACACTCTGTGTGTTTTAATAAAATCAACTGTATGCATTGAGCTTGTCTGAAGCTTTAAGCTTATTGTTTGATGAAATAAGACACAAATGACTCAAGAGGGAGCCGTAGATCTAGATAACCAGAAGAAACAAACCTTAACTTGACCCAACCATTCTCCTCCCGCTCCTGCTGGCTTTAGCAGATTCTGCCATTACTCGCCTGAAGTTGCCGGTAATAGGCTACACGAGCAACCTTTCTCATGTGGAATGACAATTTATCTTACCATTTCTACCTATTTGCGTGCCAGTTATGGTTTTCATATGCATATTTTCATGGAACAGTTTCATTTAATTTATAATAACGTCTTCATATCTCAAAATCATTGTCATGTGGTTAATCAAAATTCTATCCAAATCTAAATAAAAATTATACAAACCTAAAAAGTAACTTCTATTGCCATTGCCAACTATGTAAAAATAGCCTACTTAAAGCGCACAAATAAAAACTTTGCAGCCTGCAGGTAGAAAATATCCTCATAAAAAAAATCGTATAAATCACATTGGCTATACATGGCCTGTCTGCAACAAACTTGAAACATTGTATAAAATATTCTGGGCCATCAGGGTTTCCAGCTCCAGTGAGCTCGGGACAGATACAGCTGTAGCTATTTGCACAAAGGACAAGATGCAGTGCTTGACTTGGGCAGGAGTTCACCGTAGCTGAGAACCAGCACCTCACATTTTCCACTGCTTGAGCTCCTGTTCCTCTTATACAATATTAGCTCTAAAGTATTGTGGAGCTCCTGCATCTAAATATAAACAGTACCAGTACCCAAAATCAGTAAGGGAACCTATTTCAGTCCAAGTCAAGCACTGATAAGAAGGAATCAGGTAGGCCTATTTTATGAAGTTTCCACTGGATCAGAGCATGCCATTTTTCCCTTTCACGCTGAGTGGTTATTGAAAGGTAGAGAGCTGGGAAGATTTTTCAAATACATTGAGAAACTATGGCTTCCAGGGTGGGCAATTTTAAAAGGCTAATAGTACCCGCAAAACACCAGTCTCAACGTCAAAAGTGAAGAGGCGACTCTGGGATGCTGGCCTTCTAGCCAGACTTCCTCTGTCCATCTTAATCTTTTCTTTTTATTGGCCAGTCTGAGATATGGCTTTTTCTTTGCAACTCTGCCTAGAAGGCCAGCCTCCCGGAGGTGCCTCTTCACTGTTGACGTTGAGACTGGTGTATTGCGGGTACTATTTAATGAAGCTGCCAGTTGCGGACTTGTGAGGCGTCTGTTACCTCAAACAAGACACTCTAATGTACTTGTCCTCTTGCTGAGTTGTGCATCGCGGCTTCCCACTCCTCTTTCTATTCTGGTTAGAGCCAGTTTGCACTGTTCTGTGAAAGGAGTAGTACACAGCGTTGTACGAGATCTTCAGTTTCTTGGCAATTTTTCGCATGGAATAGCTTTAATTTCTCAGAACAAGAATTCACTGACGAGTTTCAGAAGAAAGTGTTTGTTTCTGGACATTTTGAGCCTGTAATCAACCCCACAAATGCTGATGCTCCAGATACTGAACTAGTCTAAAGAAGGCCAGTTTAATTGCATCTTTAATGAGCACAACAGTTTTCAGCTGTGCTAACATACGGGTTTTCTAATGATCAATTAGCCTTTTAAAATTATCAACTTGGATTAGCTAATACAATGTGCCATTGGAACACAGGAGTGATGGTTGCTGATAATGGACCTCTGTACACCTATGTAGATATTCCATAAAAAAATCTGCCATTTCCAGCTAAAGTAATTTACAACATTAAAAATGTGTAAACTATATTTCTCATCAATTTGATGTTATTTTATTAGACAAAAAATGAGTTTTTCTTTCAAAAACAAGGACATTTCTAAGTGACCCCAAACTTTTGAACGGTAGTGTATATACTGTATATATAGTACCAGTCAAAAGTTTGGACACACCTACACATTCAAGGGTTTTTCTTTATTTTTACTTTTTTCTACATTGGGGCCATTCCCCCCAGAAATGTCTGGGAACTTGCAGGTGCGTTGGTGGAAGAGTGGGGTAACATCTCACAGCAAGAATTGGCCAATATAGTGCAGTCCATGAGGAGGAGATGCACTGCAGTACTTAATGCAGCTGGTGGCCACACCAGATACTGACTGTTACTTTTGATTTTGAACCCCCCTTTGTTCACACATTATTCCATTTCTGTTAGTCACATGTCTGTGGAACTTGTTCAGTTTATGTCTCAGTTGTTGAATCTTGTTATGTTCAGACAAATATTTACACAGTTTGCTGAAAATAAATGCAGTTGACAGTGAGAGGACGTTTATTTTCTTGCTGAGTTTATATAGTAAGTTTTTTGTCATAGTATGGATATAGTTAGTATGCCAAAAGTTACAAAGTGTCGTACTACATTCGCCAAAATACGAAGTTTACAAGCAGGGGACACTATTTCCGTGCTTGTAGGGCCAATAATCCAATTCCTCAGAAAAAGTTTTCAGATTTGAAGAAAATTTAGGAAAATATGCAGCCGAAGTCCAACGAGAGCGGATACAAATACTTTGCTTTAACTTCTTATGGCTGGGGGCAGTATTGCGTAGCTTGGATGAATAAGGTGCCCAGAGTAAACTGCCTGCTACTCAGTCCCAGAAGCTAAGATATGCATATTATTAGTATATTTGGATAGGAAACACTCTGAGGTGTCTAAAACGGTTTGAATGATGTCTGTGAGTATAACAGAACTCATATGGCAGGCAAAAACCTGAGAAAAAAATCCTGAGAAAAAAAGTGGGAAATCCGAGGAAATCCGTTTTTCAACTCATCACCTATTGAATATACAGTGGGATATTGGTCATATTGCACTTCCTAGATGTCAACAGTCTTTAGAACCTTGTTTGATGCTTCTACTGTGAAGGAGGGGGGAATGAGGAATGACTTCCACTAGATGTCAACAGTCTTTAGAACCTTGTTTGATGCTTCTACTGTGAAGGAGGGGGGAATGAGGGCTCTTTGAGTCAGGGGTCTGGCAGAGTGCCATGAGCTGACCACGCGCGTTCACATGAAAGTTAGCTTGCGTTCCATCGCATTTCTGAAGGAAAAGGAATTCTTCGGTTGAAAAATTATTGAAGATTTATGATAAAAACATCCTAAAGATTGATTCTATACATTGTTTGACATGTTTCTACGGACTGTAACGGACAGACTGTATGGACTTTTCGTCTGCTCGCGCCTTATGAATTTGAATTACTGGGCTAAACGCGCTAACAAAAATGAGGTATTTGGACATAAATGATGTACTTTATCGAACAAATCAAACATTTATTGTGGAACTGGGATTCCTGGGAGTGAATTCTGATGAAGATCATCAAAGGTAAGTGAATATTTATAACGCTATTTCTGACTTCTGTTGACTCCAACATGGCGGATATCTGTATGGCTGGTTTTGTTGTCTGAGCGATGTACTCAGATTATTGCATGGTTTGCTTTTTCCGTAAAGTTTTTTTGAAATCTGAGACCGCGGTTGCATTAAGGAGAAGTATATCTCTAATTCTGTGCATAACACTTATATCTTATATTAAAGTTTATGATGACTTTCTGTAAATTGATGTGTCTCTCTGCAAAATCACTGGATGTTTTGGAAGCAAAACATTACTGAAGTAACGCGCCAATGTAAACTGAGATTTTTGGATATAAATATGCACTTTATCGAACAAAACATACATGTATTGTGTAACATGAAGTCCTATGAGTGTCATCTGATGAAGATCATCAAAGGTTAGTGATTAATTTTATCTCTATTTCTGCTTTTTGTGACTCCTCTCTTTGGCTGGAAAAATGGCTGTGTTTTTCTGTGAGTAGGTGCAGACCTAACATAATCGTTTGGTGTGCTTTCGTCGTGAAGCCTTTTTGAAATCGGACACTGTGGTGGGATTAACAACAAGTTTATATCTAAAATGGTGTAAAATACTTCTATGTTTGAGGAATTTCAATTATGAGATTTCTGTTGTTTTGAATTTGGCGCCCTGCACTTTCACTGGCTGTTGTCTTATCGATCCCGTTAACGGGATCTCAGCCATAAGAAGTTGAACTAATTATGACAAATGTTAAGAAAATGTTGAGCAATGTAATTAAGAATTGACATTTCAAATAAGTTACCTTACATGTTATGTTGGCTGACAATTTGTTAGCTACTTTATCCTTACGAACTGCATAGCATGTCATTACAGCAGTATTTACTGGTATGTTAGCTAGCTACCTAACATTTGTTGGCTACTAATACATCGAACTTGCCAGTATATTAACTATATGCTATCTAACTAACTACCCAATGTTTAGTGACTTGATTATTAGTCGTTGTGCGTTCTCAATTGATTTTCAGGTGCATTCGTAAATTCGCTCTGGCTTTCTACTCCGATTTCAGAGCACTCTGGTCTGAGTGTACCTGTGCCAGAGCACAGAATAACTGATGAATTTATGAACGCTCAACACCAGTTGAATATGGCCGGTGTCAGTAAACGTGAGCAAGAAAACGTAATTAAATTGTTGCCAGCAGCACAGACAGTCACCAACGCTCTGGATAACATGAAAACAGCCAAACCAGCTCTGCTAGGGCGAGTAAAATGGTCAGAGTGAGGTGTTCTCTCATTTGTGTCTGGAAGTAGCTAGCAAGTTAGCCAGTTAGCTTGGGTGCTTGACTGCCGTCGTGAGGTCAGAATGCTCGGATCAACCCTACTCCTCAGCCAGAGCGTCCAGTGTGTGCTCTGAATATACAAATGAACAATCTAACAACGCTCTGAATTTACGAACGTCCAGGGCACACCCCGAGCGCAGTCTAGCACTCCATATTAAATGTAATCACATACCCAAAGTCATAAAATGTCGAGCTGGTAATTTATGCTATCAAGCTAGCAAGAGGTTGCATAGCAACAGCATCCACTTCCGGTAGACAAGTGAGGCGCTAGTACGCTCAACTGAAAGGATAGTTTACAGTATACAAAAATGAACTAATAGTATATAGTATAGAGTATGTTAGTATGGGTATTCGAACACAGCTCCGGTCTTCCATTGCATTAGACTCTTCTCTTTGGTCTCGAACAATGACTTGTCCTGGATAAGAAATTATTGGGCCATACAGTATAAAAAGAAATGGGCATGGAGAAATTCATTCAGTGTGTCACGTCCTGACCTTAGTTCCTTTTTTATGTCTCTATTTTAGTTTGGTCAAGGGCGTGAGTTGGGGTTGGCAGTCTATGTTCTTTTTCTATGTTGTTGTGTTTCTATGTGTTTGGCCTGGTGTGGTTCCCATATCAGAGGCAGTTGTCTATTGTTGTCTCTGATTGGGAGCCATACTTAGGTAGCCTGTTTTCCTACTATGATTTGTGGGTAGTTGTTTTCTGTCTTTGTATTAGTTACCAGACGGAACTGTTTCGGTTGTTCTTTGTTTATTTTGTATTTTAGTGTTCAGTGCATTTTAATAAAATGACGAACACTTACCACGCTGCACATTGGTCCGATCCTTCCTACTCCTCCTCAGGCGAAGGAGATCCGTTACACAGTGTAAATCTACAATACTTAAACCAGATGGAAAGTTTGTAGAGAAGATAATTGACCTATTTAAAATAATGTCATCTTTGAGACCAAAATAAAAATTAGACAGTATGTGAGAATAGAACAATTCCCCAAATTCAGGATTGCCACATCCTCTGCCACTCCAACCACATAAGCCCCTTTTTGATCCAGGAAAAACTCTAGACCAGTTGACTTCTACCAAGGCCACAGTGTGTGGGGTCAGCCTTGTACCCCAGTACCTCAGTGTCCAGTACAAGGGGCACGGAAGCCTGGACAAAGCAACAGATAGGCAAAGTGGTAAGAAATGTGTGTATGTGTCTGTGTATATATTTGTGAGGTTACTCTGAATGACAAATGGGTCCTTGAAACTTTTTCTCCATTTATGAGCTGGTGGATGAACAGTGTGTGGTGTGTGTGCATGTGCACGCCTGTGTGGCATACAGCACAGTGCAGCCTTTTGAAACAGTGCACCATTCTGCCCTACCTGTCCATTGTGTTCTTTCTCATCTGTGTTGTTGTTCGTCCTGGACTCTCGCCATTGTGGAGCAGAATGAGCTTGGCCATAACATTGGTGCTGATTAGAGTAAGGGCTTTGTTTTGTTATTATTATTATTATCCAAATCAGGATGGAACCATTAGCGTACTGGGAGCTGTTGATTACGCCTCCTTAACAATGAGCTGTTGACTGTTGCTTTGACATGAGGAGGGCTCTAATCATGCTGTTCTGTCTCCGTGCCACCATTGATGATGTGTGTGAATGGAGGGACTCTTTGATTTGGAAATAATACGCTTCCGGTCTAGTGGAGACGCATGATATCATTCTAATGGCCGTGTTCAGCCCTCTATCACTCGGAGACAGCAGTAATGTTCAGAGTCTCTCTGACCCATTGTATGGCACCCGTGAATGGATTAATAGGATGATTATTAAGTCAATGTTGCAGAAGCTTCAGCAGTGAGTTGGGACTCAAGGACTGTTGTCTATGGAGTGTAATATTATCTGTATTTTTTCTTCCTGTATTTTCTGTCATAACATTGACTCTATAAAAGCTGAATAGGAATTGTATGCTAATCCAAAGCAGTGTCTTAGTAATGAATGAGTGTCTGTAAATCACATTTCTCCCTCTAAGCATTATTATCTACCAGGTTATGTTGTGTATCTGTGTCTTTCCAGTGATTTCATATTTTTAAACATGTTTAATTTACCTATTATATAACTTGGCAAGTCAGTTAAGAACAAATTCTTATTTACAATGATGGCCTACCCCGGCCAAACCCTCCCCTATCGCGTACAACGCTGGGCCAATTGTGCGCTGCCCTATGGGACTCCTGATCACAGCCAGTTGTGATACAGCCAGGGATCGAACCCGGGTCTGTAGTGACACCTCTAGCACTGTGATGCAGTGCCTTATACCGCTGCTCCACTCAAGGAACCCATCTCAAAACTTCAATACAATCTGATGCTATTCAATACTTCTGGTCAGTAAACACCCTATTTCCAGGATTTAAACACCAGAGATGGGTTGAAAAATGAAGTGGCAAGCAACCTCACAAATTGTAGCCTACCCAGATGGTCCTTACAGGGACTAAAACTTGAGGAAGAACAAAAGGTAAAATATAGACTAAGTGGAGACAAACTTAAAGGAATAATTCACCTAAATTACACAATCACTCGTATTTGTCCTCGCCTTCAAACTAGTCTATCAGTAAGGAGAGATTGGCACATTTATACTTTTCGCTAACTTAAGTGTCGATGATCATCATGGCACAACAAGAGTAAATGGACAGTAATTGTATAACCGTGTAATCGACAAATATGGACAATGATGTGAAAATACTAAAATGACTGTCATAACAATTTGAATACATCAATTAGGTACAACTTTATAATAAGTAATAAACCAAATATAAGACATTTACAGTTTGTTCACCATTTTATTAATCATTACTCCCACACCAAGGCTGGTCATGACGCACATGAACACCATAATCACAGACACCCCGGACCCACTCCAATTCACATACAGTACCTCCCCAACAGATCCACAATTGCACTTCACACTGCCCTCTCCCACCTGGACAAGAGGGGAATAACTATGTGAGAATGCTGTTCAGAGACTACAGCTCAGCGTTCAACACCATCGTCCCCTCCAAGCTCAACCCCAAGCTTCAAATTCCTTGGCGTCCATATCACTAAGGGCTTAACAGGATCCACACACACACCACCACAATCATGAAGAGGGCACGACAGCGCCTCTTGTTTTTAGGGGGTGGATCAGCTTTAATATATTGCGCATAGATTGTTATCTTCCATCAATGTAATTGTCTGCATCATTTCCAATCCCCCATATATTTTTTGGGTAAATATATACACTACTGTTTAAAAGTTTGAGGCCACTTAGAAATGTCCTTGTTTTCCATGAAAACATACATGAAATGAGTTGCAAAATGAATAGGAAATATAGTCAAGATGTTGATAAGGTTATAAATAATGATTTTTAATTGAAATAATAATTGTGTCCTTCAAACTTTGCTTTCGTCAAAGAATCCTCAATTTGCAGCAATTACAATTTGCAATTACAATTTGTTGAGGTAATCTGAAGAGATTTCATCCCGTGCTTCCTGAAGCACCTCCCACAAGTTGGATTGGCTTGATGGGCACTTCTTACGTACCATACGGTCAAGCTGCTCCCGCAACAGCTCAATAGGGTTGAGATCCGGTGACTGTGCTGGCCACTCCATTATAGACAGAATACCAGCTGACTGCTTCTTCCCTAAATAGTTCTTGCATAGTTTGGAGCTGTGCTTTGGGTCATTGTCCTATAGTAGGAGGAAATTGGCTCCAATTAAGCGCCGTACACGGGGTATGGTATAGCGTTGCAAAATGGAGTGATAGCCTTCCTTCTTCAAGATCCCTTTTACCCTGTACAAATCTCCCACTTTACCACCAAGTAAGCACCCCCAGATCATCACATTCCCTCTACCATGCTTGACAGATAGCGCCAAGCACTCCTCCAGCGTCTTTTTATTTTTTCTGCATCTAACGAATGTTCTTTGTGATCCGAACACCTCAAACTTAGATTCGTCTGTCCATAACTCTTTTTTCCAATCTTCCTCTGTCCAGTGTCTGTATTCTTTTGCCCATATTAATATTTTATTTTTATTGGCCAGTCTGAGATATGGCTTTTTCTTTGCGACTCTGCCTAGAAGGCCAGCATACCGGAGTCGCCTCTTCACTGTTGACGTTGAGACTGGTGTTTTGCGGGTACTATTTAATGAAGCTGCCAGTTGAGAACTTGTGAGGCATCTGTTTCTCAAACTAGACACTCTAATGTAATTGTCCTCTTGCTCAGTTGTGCACCAGGGCCTCCCACTCCTCTTTCTATTCTGGTTAGGGCCAATTTGCACTGTTCTGTGAATGGAGTAGTACACCGCATTGTATGAGATCTTCAGTTTCTTGACAATTTCTCGCATGGAATAGCCTTCATCTCTCAGAACAAGAATAGACTGATGAGTTTCAGAAGAAAGGTCTTTGTTTCTTGCCGTTTTGAGCCTGTAATCTAGCCTGTAATCCTATTGAACATACTATTCTCCGTCTAAAATATTATCGTTTATGTAGATATTAGAGTACCTGAGGATTAACTAGAAACATCGTTTGACTTGTTTGGACGAACTTTACCGGTAACTTTTTGGATTTGTTTGTATGCACGTTGAACGAGTGGATTACTGAGATCATTGGCGCCAACTAAACAGACTTTTTGGGATATAAAGAAAGACTTTATCGAACAAAACGACCATTCATTGTGTAGCTGGGACCCTTGGGATTGCAAACAGAGGAAGATCTTCTAAGGTAAGTGATTTATTTAATCACTATTTGTGATTTTGTGACGCCTGTGCTGGTTGAAAAAGTATTTGTGTGGGGCGCTGTCCTCAGATAATCGCACGGTATGCTTTCCCCGTAAAGCCTTTTTGAAATCTGACAACGCGGTTCGATTAACAAGAAGTTTAGCTTGTAAATGATGTAAAATACTTGTATTTTTATGAATATTTAATATTACGATTTTTTTTTTTTTTTTTTTCGCGCTCTGCAATTTCACCAGATGTTGTCGTAGGTGTCCCGCTAGCGGTTCATGCACCCTAAGGCTAGGACAGCAGAGTCCCTGCCCATCTTCTGAAAACATCTGAAACAGTATCTTAAATAATCCTCCTCCTCCCCCCCAGCTCTGACTGTACTGATAGCTACGTTATTGGGGTAAAATGTACTTTCTACGCCTGTGCTATGTGGTTGTCCCACCTTGCTAAGATGAATGCTCTAACTGGAAGTCTGCTAAATGACTATAATGTAAAACAATGTAAATGTAAAGTAGGCTACACAATACATTTTCCAGTGACACTGACTCACCCATTGATGAAGATGAAGCCTAGGCTATTCACTCTTATTATAAGATGCTTTATGAATAAGGGCTGTGGTTCTTTGTTGAAACAGCAGGGGGCAGTTGTGTTCTTTATCTCTCTGCTGTGCTGTGCTGCTATTTCATATATAGTGAATCATGAAGATACAGTATATGTGTGCGTGTGTGTGTGTGTGTGTGAGAGAGAGAGGAGCGAATGAGAGAAAGAGATATTGCATACATGTGCATGCATGCATGTGTTCAGGGTACATATGTGTGACGGTGGGGGTTGTGTGATGTGCCTAGTCTATGTCCCTTTGCGTCAGTGTGGGTTTCAGCTTCATGCGTGTGTGTCTGTGTATCTGAGTGTACGTGTGCATGCGTGTTTGTGATAGAAATGCCCAGCAGGAGGGAGACATGCAGTTGTCCTTTAGCATAGCCCTCATAGCCTGGTTATATAAGAGTGTCTGCACAAAGAAAGGGGGATGGGGAATTGATAGAAAGAGAATGTGACCAAATCTCACTCACATGAAGGCAATATAGTGAGAAGACATTGCGACACTAGAGGTACAATATACATATATATATATTTGACAGTTTCTCCCTTTACATTGCTGATAATACATCTATTATAAGGCTCAAATAGGTTATTATGAATTTTGATTAAGTATTACTGGGATTTAGGTATATGTCAGCTTAGACAACCATTGGAATAGAGATTCTTCCCCTTGTACCCTCTATGTACCTTTGTACATTCACGTACAGTATCTGGTACGTCTCTTGTTTCTCTTTCCCACAGTTCTACCCGCCAATAGGTATCTGGGGTTATGATCCTATCTGTCATCACCACTTTGAGTCTGGGCACTGTTTCCCCTCTCTCCTGGAGGAGAAGTAAGATTGGCTTTGTCCCAAATTGCAGCCTATTCCCTATATCAGGGGAACAAGTACTAATTGAGAAAGTCCGGTCGTACAAATTTCCTAGGTGGCAAAGGTCCAGATGGATATTGTCATTTATCGGCGCAGTAACAAACCCACACCTTGCAACCCATGCAACCGACCCTAAACTCTGCACTGTTCACATCCCTCTTGTTGGCAGAAATGTTGGCCTACCCACCTGCAGTCCATATTGACCCTGTTCTGAGTGCCTGTTGTGTATGGATGCCCTAAATAGTGCTCTACTTTTGACAAGAGCCATTTGGGCACTGGTCAAAAGTAGTGCACTAAATAGGGAATAGGGTGCCATTGGGGACACAAGCTGAGATTCAGTGAGGTGAACTGGGTGACTTATTTGGGCGGTGATTTGTGACTCCCTGCACCCTCCTTCCTCCTTCTACCCAGTCTGAAATAGGAGCCCTAGCTCATGATAAATCACTTGACAAACCGATGCCAGTTCACTCGAAAAGCAAGCAAAAAAGACAGACACGGGTAATATTTCACTGCGGCGAAAAGAAAACCATCGCTCAAAATTGGCGACATTTGAGCCTCTGTTGTTGAACCGAGGCTACTCGAATGGAAATGTAGGACAACAGCAGCAGGAATCAATTTGAATAACAGCCACCGCGACATCAATCCATAATTTAGCAATTCGATGTCGCGAGGGAGAGAATGATGTTGTAGCTTTTTTCCCCTACATTCTTTCCGAGTGAAGAAGGCTGCTGCGTTGGCGCTCTCTCTTGTGTTGTTGGAGATTGTTGTGCGTTTCCACTGCTTTCTCCTCGCCGTGTCCTGGCATTACATTTAGTTTCATCATGCGGTATCTGACCTATTGGGAGGAGAATCAAGTACACCCCCTCACCCCCTCTGAATCACACACACACACTTTAATTTGCACCGCAACAGTCTGTAAGCACTGTCACTACAGATGGAGCTGTTGTCTCGAACATGTCGGCATTTGTCAACCGACTGACGGTGCTCGTTCTAGAGATAATACCCTGTGTCTGTAGGGTAATCTTTATGTCCATGTTTAAGAGCATGAATGGCGCCGGAGAGGGGATGGCTGCTGTATTACGGGCTCCTAACCAACTGTGCTATTTTTTTTTTTTTTTACGCATTGTTTGTAACTAATTTTGTACATAATGTTGCTGCTACCGTCTCCTATGACCGAAAATTTGCTTCTGGACATCAGAACAGCGATTACTCACGTCGAACTGGACAAAGATTTTTTATTTTAATGAGACCGACACGAAGGATATACTGCTTTGTCAAGACAAGGCCCAAATCCCCGTCATCAGCGTGAAGAAAATACAAAAAAGGGGGAGGAGGGGGGGGGTGTCCTTGTGTAACAGTATAACTTCAGTACGTCCCCTCGCCCCGACCTCGGGCGCAAACCAGGGACCCTCTGCACACATCAACAACGGTCGCCCACGAAGCATCGTTACCCATCGCTCCACAAAGGCCGCGGCCCTTGCAGAGCAAGGGGCAACACTACTTCTAGGTTTCAGAGCAAGTGACGTAACTGATTGAAACGCTAGTAGCGCGTACCCGCTAACTAGCTAGCCATTTCACATCCGTTACACTCACCCCCCTTTCAACCTCCTCCTTTTCCGCAGCAACCAGTGATCCGGGTCAACAGCATCAATGTAACAGTATAACTTTACGTTGTCCCCTCACCCCGACACGGGCGCGAACCAGGGACCCTCTGCACATATCAACAACGGTCGCCCACGAAGCATCGTTACCCATCGCTCCACAAAGGCCGCGGCCCTTGCAGAGCAAGGGGCAACACTACTTCTAGGTTTCAGAGCAAGTGACGTAACTGATTGAAACGCTAGTAGCGCGTACCCGCTAACTAGCTAGCCATTTCACATCCGTTACACTTGTAAGAATTCACCACTTCGCTTTGTCATTATGTGGTATAGTGTGTAGATTAATTTTATACATTTTAGAATAAGGCTGTGACGTTACGAATGTGGAAATAGTCAAGGGGTCTGAATACTTTCCGAATGCACTGTATATAACGTTGATATATGCTGAACAAAAATATAAATGCAACAATTTCAAAGATTTTACTGAGTTACAGTTTATATAAGGAAATCCGTCAATTTAAATAAATAAATTAGGCCCTAATCTAGGGATTTCACATAACTGGGAATACAGACATGCATCTGTTGGTCAGAGATACTTTAAAAAAAATGGTCAGTATCTGATGTGACCACCATTTGCTTCGTGCTGCGCGACACAACTCCTTGACATAGAGTTGATCAGGCTGTGGATTGTGGCCTGTGGAATGTTGTCCTACTCCTCTTCAATGGCTGTGCGAAGTTGCTTGTATACTGGTGGGAACTGGAACATGCTGTTTTTCACGTCGATCCAGAGCATCCCGAACATGCTCAATGGGTGACATGTCTAGTGAGTATCCAGGCCATGGAAGAAACGGGACATTTTCAGCTACCAGGAATTGTGTTCATTGTCCGTAGCTTATGCCTGCCCATACCATAACTCCACTGCCACCACGGGGCACTCTGTTCACAACGTTGACATCAGCAAACCGCTTGCCCACAGATGCCATACATGCTGTTTTTTTTTATTTAGCTTTCAAATAGCAACATTCTTCTCTTTTCCTTTCCCCTGCCACTCTCATCCTGATCGTAGCAGGTGTAAAAGTGTATCCATCCAGAGATCAGTATATACTGTACAAGAGAAAGTAGTGCATGTTTTTTGTCAATATACCTAGTAAAAATAATGGTTAACAAACAACTCTTAAGGGGAGCTCTATACCATCTGTGATTTATCCATGATGGACTGTCGTTTCGCTTTGCTTATTTGAGCTGTTCTTGACATAAAATTGACTTAATATGGTATTTTACCAAATAGGGCTAACTTCTGTATACCACCCCTACCTTGTCACAACACAACTGATTGGCTCAAATGCCAAAAAATAAATTCACAAATGATCTTTTAACAAGGCACACCTGTTAATTTAAATGCATTCCAGGTGACTACCTCATGAAGCTGGTTGAGAGAATGCCAAGAGTGTGCAAAGCTGTCATCGTGGCAAAGGGTGGCTACTTTGAAGAATCTAAAATCTAAAATATATTTCGATTTGTTTAAGACTTTTTGGGTTACTACATGATTCCATATGTGTTATTTCATAGTTTTGATGTCTTCACTATTGTTCTACTGCAAGTACACTGCAAGTATTGACTTTGCATCAACTTCATGTAATTGTCAATAAAAGCCTTTGACACTTATGAAATGCTTGTAATTATACTTCAGTATTCCATAGTAACATCTGACAAAAATATTTTTAAAAATACAATAGAATAGATTACAGTATATACATATGAGATGAGTAAAGCAGTATGTAAACATTATTAAAGTTGACGTGTGCCATTATTAAAGTTGCTGGTGATTACAAGTCTATGTAGCAGCATCGAAAGTGCAGGGTTGCGTAACCGGGTGGAAGCTGGCTAGTGATGGCTATTTAACAGTCTGATGGCCTTAAGATAGAAGCTGTTTTTCAGTCTCTTGGTCCCAGCTTTGATGCGCCTGTACTGACCTCGCCTTCTGGATGATAGCGGGGTGAACAGGCCGTGGCTCGGTTGGTTGATGTTCTTGATGATCTTTTAAGGCCTTTCTGTGACATCGGGTGCTGTATGTGTCCTGGAGGGTAGGTAGTTTGCCCCCGGTGATGTGTTGGGCAGACCGCACCACCATCTGGAGAGCCCTGTGGTTGCGGGAGGTGCAGTTGCCATACCAGGCAGTGACACAGCCTAACAGGATGCTCTCAATTGTGCATCTGTAAAAGTTTTAGGGTTTTAGGGACCAAGACAAATTTCTTCAGCCTCCTGAGGTTGTTGCGCCGCCTTCAGTGTTGTGTACGCTGAGGAACTTAAACCTTTCCACTTGAAGTTCATGATCATCTCCTTTGTATTGTTGAAGTTGAGTGAGAGGTTATTTTCCTGGCACGACTCTCCCAGGGCCCTTACCTCCTCCCTGTTGGCCGTTGTGTTGTCTGCAAACTTGATGATTGAGTTGGAGGCATGCATGGCCATGTAGTCATGGGTGAACAGGGAGTGGGCTCCCGAGTGGCACAGCAGTCTAAGGCACTGCATCTCAGTGCTAGAGGCGTGACTACAGACCCTGGTTCGATTCCAGGCTGTATCACAACCGGCCGTGATTTGGAGTCCCATAGGGCGGCGCACAATTGGCCCAGCATCGTCTGGGTTAGGGTTTGGCCGGTTCTTAACTGACATGCCTAGTTAAATAAAGGTTAAATAAAATAAAAAGTGCAGGAGGAGGCTGAGCACGCACCCTTGTGGGACCCCTGTGTTGAGGATCAGCAAAGTGGAGGTGTTGTTTCCTACCTTCACCACCTGGGAACGGCCCATCAGGAAGTCCAGGACCCAGTTGCACAGGGTGGTAAGCCCGAGCTTAGCCATGAGCTTGGAGGATACTATGGTGTTGAATGCTGAGCTATAGTCAATGAACAGCATTCTTACATAGGTATTCCTCTTGTCCTGATGGGATACGGCAGTGTGCAGTTCGATGGCGATTGCATCGTCTGTGGATCTATTGGGGCGGTAAGCAAATTGAAGTGGGTCTAGGGTGTCAGGTAAGGTAGAGGTGATATGATCCTTGACTAGCCTCAAAGCACTTCATGATGACAGAAGTGAGTGCTACAGGTCGATAGTCATTTAGTTCAGTTACTTTTGCTTTCTTGGGTACAGGAAGCAAATGGGGACAGCAGACTGGGATAGGGAGAGATTGAATGTCTGTAAACACTCCAGCCATCTGGTCTGTGCATGCTCTGAGGACGTGGATAGGAATGCCGTCTGGGCTGGCAGTCTTGCGAGGGTTAACACGCTTAAATGTCTTACTCACGTCGTCCACAGAGAAGGAGAGCCCACAATCCTTGGTAGCGGGCCACGTCGGTGGCAGTGTGTTATCTTTAAAGAAGAAGGTGTTTAGCTAAATCTTGTGAGACACTAATTGTTAGCCGCTAATGCTAATAGCTAGCTAGCTAATAAATGCACTGAGTAAGACCAAACGTAGCTAGCTAATACAGCTTGATAATACCAGTGGTGGTGTAGACCTAATCAGCATATTGTTTGTGCAACAGTATCTTCTAAATCAAAGAGGAATATGCAAAGCAAGAGTATGTTAGCTACATGAAGTAGCTAAGAGAAGCATGAACGTAACCAAAGCTTATAGGGTCCCCTAGGAAACACGTATCAACACTTTTTTCCCCCTACCCTGTCATAACAACTCCTCCCTGGCATTTTAATTTGTTGTCATCTCAAACACTGTATTCAAAGTGCCCACTATTAAATTCTAACTATAGAATTAGAATTGTCATTCTCTTTCTATGATTCCAACAGTTTTGCTAATTTGCAAGTCAAATCACAATTGCAACATTTGGTTAAAAATAAATCCTAGATTATTTGCCCATATCGTGCAGCCCTACATGACAGTGTAGAAATTATCTCAATTGAGCAGTGGTGTAAAGTACTTAAGTAAAAATACTTTCACGTACTACTTTTTTTTTTGAATCTGTACTTTACTATTTAAAAAAAAAAAACTTTTACGTCACTACATTCCTAAAGAAAATACTGTACTTTTTACTTCATACATTTTCCCTGACACCTAAAAGTACTCGTTACATTTTGAATGCTTTAGCAGGACAGGAAAATAGTCCAATTCACGCACTTGTCAAGAGAACATCCCTGGTCATCTACTGCCTCTGATCTGGAGGACTCACTAAACACAATTGCTTTGTTTGTAAATTATGTCTGAGTGTTGGAGTGTGCCCCTGGCTATCCGTAAATTTAAAAAACAAGAAATGGTGCCATCTGGTTTGCTTAATTTAAGGAATTAGAAATTATTTATACTTTTACTTTTGATACTTAAGTACATTTGATCAATTACATTTACATTTGATACTTAAGTATATTTAAAACCAAATGGTTTTAGACTTTTACTCAAGTAGTATATTACTGGGTGACTTTTACTTGAGTAATTTTCTATTAACGTATCTTTACTTTTACTCAAGTATGACAATATGGTACTTTTTCCACCACTGCAATTGAGTGCAGGAAATGCAGAAATTATAAAAGTGCTGAAATATGTTTTGGTTGAAGTTGAATTGAATAGTATAAAACAATCAGAATGGAGAAAGACTTATTGAAATCACTTAGTGTATGTGTTGCCACCCTAGGATCACTCACTACTCATACAGCAAATGTAAAACTTTTATTATTCAAAAACTAAAAATACTGTTAAATATCGTCATGTCAACCAATTTTTTATTAAATATAGTGATATAATATTTTGGCCATATCGCCCAGCCCTAACGCAGCGCGTGAGTTTCAAGTTTGGGGAAGATAATTTTCACCATAAAAATGCACCTTTATAATAAAAACATTACATGCATAATCACATTTGTGGTCACTTTTGATAATGTTGTTTTCTTTCTAATGGATCAGTCACGCTTGTAGCCTACTGCCGTATGCGTATTTCTGAGCTTATAATGTGAAGAAAAAGCCTAATAGTTTATCTCCATTTTAAGCTAATCGTTCTCATCTGTTGCGTCGGGCTCATTGCTTAAAACAGTTTTTTTAATGCTAGTGATTGTATTAATTTGGGATCTATCGCATTCCACAACTCTTCCAGACTATGTTTGGAATATTTATTTATTGCTCAGAATAGAATAGGTCAACTTTTGTACTATGGGGATAGTAGATTGACATAGGCTAGTGCTTTTGCTGTTCGTTAGGCCTCCTCATCTTGCTGGCTGACGAAAAGTAAATGTGGACAGTTCTTCCAATATCTTCAATATGCACCTTGGAATTGGATAAGGAGGGACGCATTTGCATCCCCGATGTGTCTGTCTTTACTTGTAGCCTGTGACAAAGACCCGATCACCATGTGAGTGAGAGGGGCTTTGGCATGCAGCCGGGAGAAGGGAATTATAATTATTATATTCAGTCCAAGGGCAAAACGGCCACTGGCCGCTAAAGGCATAACATTTTTAGGGGGCATTATGTCCATACAAAGGGGATGCAGCCGGGAAATTCGAGGCATTATAAAGTGCTTATCAAATTGTGAATGAGAGACTGATGAAGTGTGTACAGCCTGTGCAAAAAACAAAGCAGAGCTGATGCCTTTCATGCAACTTTTTTCAAATCATCATTAGAGTCGCATAATGCTGCCTTAGAATGTATTGAAAATCAAAACATATAGCCCAACATTTGTATCACAACTAAAGTTACATAAATAACTAAATTATGCATATAGGAGTAGCTATTTCTTTATTAACCGCTAAACACAGAATAACCGCATGTGCGCACTCCCTCAAATCTTTTGGAGGAAATAGATTTTCGATTTTATTCAGCTATGTTCAATTGTATTCTTCATACTATAAAATAATGCTATGGAATTCTAAGCAAATATTGTCTGCTAAATGAACTATTGTAGCCAACAGCCATATGGCATAGCCAGATCAGGGCCTAACATAAGGACAACTCAGAGTATGCTATTCTGTTCTTCTGAAATAGACTACATTTTCTTCATATAACGTTTCTTTAGACCTGTCTAAAATAAATAATGGATTTATTGTGATGGTGTAGGCTATTTTACATGGATTTATTATACTTTTTAAATGAAGATGTTCCAAAACTGCATCAGTGGCTTGTAGGATATGCTTGGAAGCCAGGATATGCTAAATGTGTTTATGTTAATTGAGGTTAAATTACCGCGAGACCAGCAGTTATTTGCTTGACAATCACCGGCTGAGAGAATTTCATGACCGCTATAACTGTAGTCATGAGTGCATTCAGATGCGTGGTCCGCTGCATGGGTTAACTGAGAGGTAGTCAGCCAGCATTGTAAAGTATGAGCAGAAAGCATCTGAAACATTTGTAGTTTCTGTAGTTAGTCCACCTGCCTCATTTATGTTCAGGGGGGAGGTGGCAGGTGGGTGTAAGGTTACACGATTTAAAGAAATGGCCTGTGTGTCCCTGTAGGGCTGCCTCTTCCACAGTCCACTTCCCTCCACCTCTACCAGGAGCTTGATCAGTGTGCACGGTCCAGGGTTTACACGTCCTCCATCACCATTACTACAGATACCCTGTTGCTATCGCAATGTCAAAAGGTGACTGCCGTTTTTGTCTTCTTTTCTTTCTGCTTAAGATGCCTAAACGTACATCTTTTAGAGGTCAGGTTTGAACTCCTACAACTACTAGTAGGCATACTACTACACATACTCATGGCAATGTTTTCGGTACATGTATGGATCTGTAGAGAATATTGTCATGTAAGGTATAGCGTATGTTTTTTTATATACCGTCATATGACATTTGGGCTATATTGCCGAACCCAACTACGAATGCTACAACTACTACTACTACACTAAATACTGTATTTGAATGGGTTGATAGCAAACACTGTGTAATACCCCATAATATAAATTCACAATGAATTAAATCATCCTCCCCAGTCCACATCCACCTGCAGTGCATGATGGCAGATTAAGACTGCGGCCCCTCCTCTACTGTAAACTTCAATCCATCAGTGTCTGCCTGCTCTGCTGTACCCAGTGTGGCATACAGCACCACCCCCCAGTTTTTCTACCATGTGTGCCTAGTGAACGCGACCCAGCGCTGTATCTCTGCGTCTTTCCATGACCTTTTCCACCACTCCTTTTCCACCACTCCTTTACCCCTGACAAACACCTAGTCCTACCCAGAGTCTATACAGACGCGTGGTTCTTTTCGACATATTGCTCTCGATTTATTTTCTTTGCCCTGCATTTGTTTCTGTCAGTTATCAGAGAGCGTATGCACATGTGTGTATCTAAATTCGTCCAACTAACACGCCACAAACGCCGTTCTCCATCATTGTTTTCACCCCAAACAGCTTTTTTTCAGTTTCCAAATGTCGCTTTTTTCCCGCCTGTCTTCCTGTTGTACGAATCTGGCATGGGGACCGTTTGCTCCAAAATGAATGGATGGAGGGAAGCAACAGTCAACAAACAAGCATTTGGCCGGCTACAGTCTGGTTAATCTGTTGAATGGGGAATAATGGGTGGGAATGATAGCGAAGGATTGTATGTTATTTTTATGGCAGGATTGTCATTGTGAATGAAGGTGAAAGGACATTTGAAATATTGATATTTTGGGCTTCAGCCATGAACCCTTTACCCCCACCAGTGAAGTGAGCTGAAGCAAGATGGATTGCAAATATATGTATGTATTGTCTCTCCTGTTTCTCTCTCTTTCTCTCTCTTTCACTTTCTCCTCTCCAAAGTATCCTTTTCAATCTCTTTCTGTTTCTCTTGCATTATTGCTAGTCTCTCTCTCTGTATCTCTCTCTCTTCCCCCCTCTCACTCTCTTACACCCTCTCTCCCCTTGGTTTTGGTGCAATGCAGTGGCATTGGAGACACAACAGCTTTGGCATGCCAGGTCTCTCTCTCTCTTTTTCTTTTTTTTTTTTTCTTTCTCACTCTCTCTCTCTCACTTCACCCCGTTCTCTGTCTGGCTCTCCCCCTTCTCTCTCTCTCTCTCTTTCTCTCTCCCTTCTCTCCCCCCTCCCCCCTTTCTCTTTCTCCCTCCCTCTCTTTTAATCCAAAGAGGAGTGTGCATTGAAAAACAGAAACAAGCTGTAACCTCCCAATTTACATATCAAAAAGCATGCACAAGATTTAAAAATGGAACAAACTGGAATCCTTTGCCCTCATTCTGTTAGAAAGAGCTACATATTGCCATACACAGCTGTATAGTTTCAAAAGCCCCTCTTTTTGAAACTGTTCACGAGGCAATCACCTCTCCCATTTACATTTTACATTTAGTCATTTAGCAGACGCTCTTATCCAGAGCGACTTACAGATAGTGCATTCATCTTAAAGATTGCTTGGTAGACGACCACATATCACAGTCGTAGTAAGTAAAAATAAATTAAAAAAATACACAAAGAACTTATCAGCAAAGTTAGTGCTAGTAGGAAAAGACAAGTGTTTAATTTTTTCAATTTTTTGGGGGGGTGGGGGTAAGACTGACTGAGATGTCTTATTTAAGATACTCTTCGAAGAGGTAGGGTTTCAGACGTTTTCGGGAATATGGGCAGGGACTTTGTGTCCTAGCGTCAAGGGGAAGCTGGTTCCACCACTGGGGTGCCAGGACAGAGAAGAGCTTTGACTGGGCTGAGCGGGAGCTGACCTCCTGTAGGGGTGGGACGGCCAAGAAACCAGAGACAGCAGTGTGCTTCATTCTATAGCTAGAGGACTCTCCAGGGGTGATAAATATACTTTTTGTCTTTATCTGTTGTCTAGTACTGTCTTTTTGCTAGCTAGGGCCATCTACTTTAAGTGCTACATGTCTTCCCAGTAGCCTACTTGGTGTGTGAACTGCTGACTGCTCATAACTTGCTGATGATTGTTGCCACATCAACCAGGACCAAGGGGCAGGGCAATTTGTCACTTGTTTTAGTAATCAGTGGCTGTATTGGAAGGGGAGTGGTTTCTCCTCTCCTAGGCAATCAACATTTAGTACAGGGAGGTGTGCTCTCCACCTCTGCTAGGCAATTAGCAATTAGTGTTAGTACTTCAGTCTCCTCTGGTTTCTCAGCAGCAGCTGTAAGCGGTGGCAGTTGTGTCAGTGGAGGTCAGCAAAACTAAGACCGATGCCAAAACAAAGACTGTTCTTCTGGGTTTTTCTGCATTCTTCGCGGAAGGAAAGAGAGGAAGGCTCCACACTCTCACTTGAATATCTTACCTAGTTATTTTCTGATCTCATTTTGCTCTTTTGTAGCTTTGGCAACTTAACTCAGCAAAAAAGGAAACGTCCTCTCACTGTCAACTGCGTTTATTTTCAGCAAACTTAACATGTGTAAATATTTGTATGAACATAACAAGATTCAGCAACTGAGACATAAACTGAACAAGTTCCACAGACATGTGACTAACAGAAATTTAATAATGTGTCCCAGAACAAAGGGGGGGTCAAAATCAAAAGTAACAGTCAGTATCTGGTGTGGCCACTAGCTGCATTAAGTACTGCAGTGCATCTCCTCCTCATGGAGTGCACCAGATTTGCCAGTTCTTGCTGTGAGATGTTACTACCACTCTTCCATCAAGGCACCTGCAAGTTCCCAGACATTTCTGGGGGGAATGGCCCTAGGCCTCACCCTAGACCCAACAGGTCCCAGACGTGCTCAATGGGATTGAGATCCGGGCTCTTCACTGGCCATGGCAGAACACTGAAATTCCTGTCTTGCAGGAAATCACACACAGAACGAGCAGTATGGCTGGTGGCATTGTCATGTTGGAGGGTCATGTCAGGATGAGCCTGCAGAAGGGTACCACATGAGGGAGGAAGATGTCTTCCTGTAATGCACAGCGGTGAGATAGCCTGCAATGACAAGCTCAGTCCGATGATGCTGTGACACACCACCCCAGACCATGACGGACCCTCCACCTCCAAATCAATCCCGCTCCAGATTACACGCCTCGGTGTAACGCTCATTCCTTCGACGATAAACGCGAATCCGACCATCACCCCTGGTGAGACAAAACCGCGACTCGTCAGTGAAGAGCACTTTTTGCCAGTCCTGTCTGGTCCAGTGAATGTGGGTTTGTTCCCATAGGTGACTTTGCTGCCGGTGATGTCTGGTGAGGACCTGCCTTACAACAGGCCTACAAACCCTCAGTCCAGCCTCTCTCAGCCTATTGCAGACAGTCTGAGCACTGATGGAGGGATTGTGTGTTCCTGGTGTAACTCGGGCAAATGTTGTTGCCATCCTGTACCTGTCCCGCAGGTGTAATGTTCGGATGTACCGATCCTGTGCAGGTGTTACACGTGGTCTGCCACTGCGAGGACGATTGGCTGTCCGTCCTGTCTCCCTGTAGCGCTTTGCAATAATGGAAATTGCAATTTATTGCCCTGGCCACATCTGCAGTCCTCATGCCTCCTTGCAGCATGCTTAAGGCATGTTCACGCAGATGAGCAGGGACCCTGGGCATCTTTCTTTTGGAGTTTTCAGAGTCAGTAGAAAGGTCTCTTTAGTGTCCTAAGTTTTCATAACTGTGACCTTAATTGCCTACCGTCTGTAAACTATTAGTGTCTTAATGACCTTTCCACAGGTGCATGTTCATACATTTTTTATGGTTCATTGAACAAACATGGGAAACGGTGTTTAACCTCTCTAGGGTATGTGGGACGGTGGCGTCTCACCTCGTCAACAGCCAGTGAAACTGCAGGGCGCCAAATTCAAAACAACAGAAATCCCATAATTAAAATTCCTCAAACATACATGTATTTTACACCATTTTAAAGATACACTTGTTGTAAATCCAGCCACGGTGTCCGATTTCAAATTGGCTTTACGATGAAAGCAAACCAAACGATTGTGTTAGGTGAGTGCCTATTCACAGAGAAACACAACCATTTTTCCAGCCAAAGAGAGGAGTCACAAAAAGCAGAAATAGAGATAAAATTAGTCACTAACCTTTGATGATCTTCAAAAGATGACACTCAAAGGACTTCATGTTACACAATACATGTATGTTTTGTTCAGTAAAGTTAATCTTTATATCCAAAAATCTCAGTTTACATTGGCGCGTTATGTTCAGTAGTTCCAAAACATCCGGTGATTTTGCAGAGAGCCATATCAATTTACAGAAATAGTCATCATAAATGTTGATGAAAATACAAGTGTTACACATTGAATTTTAGATCCACTTCTCCTTAATGCAACCGCTGTGTCAGATTTCAAAAAAACTTTACGGAAAAAGTTAACCATGCAATAATCTGAATACGGCGCTCAGACGACAAATCAACCCAAAGAGATATCCGCCACGTTGGAGTCAACATAAGTCAGAAATAGCATTATAAATATTCACTTACCTTTGATGATCTTCATCAGAATGCACTCCTGGGAATCCCAGTTCCACAATAAATGTTTGTTTTGTTCGATAATGTCCATCATTTATGTCCAAATTCCTCCTTGTTGTTCGCGCGTTCAGTACACAATCTAAACTCACGACGCGCGTGCAAGTCCAGCGGAAAGTACGGACGAAAAGTCCAAAAAGTTCCATTACAGTCCGTAGAAACATGTCAAACGATGTATAAAATCAATCTTTAGGATGTTTTTAACATAAAACTTGTTCCAACCGGAGAATTCCTTTGTCTTCAGAAATGCGATGGAACGCAGCTAACTCTCACATGAACGCGCATGGTCAGCTCGTGGCACTCAGGGAGAGACCTTACTCAATCTCCTCTCATTCGCCCCCATTTCACAGTAGAAGCATCAACCAAGGTTCTAAAGACTGTTAACATCTAGTGGAAGCCTTAGGAAGTGCAACATGACCCCATTTCCACTGTATCTTGGATAAGCAAAGAGTTGAAAACCTACAATCCTCAGATTTACCACTTCCTGTTTGGATTTTTTCTCAGGTTTTTGCCTGCCATATGAGTTCTGTTATACTCACAGACATCATTCAAACAGTTTTAGAAACTTCAGAGTGTTTTCTATCCAAATCTACTAATAATATGCATATCCTAGGATCTGGGCCTGAGTAGCAGGCAGTTTACTCTGGGCACGCTTTTCATCCGGACGTGAAAATACTGCCCCCTACCCTAAAGAAGTTAAACCCTTTACAATAAAGATCTGTGAAGTTATTTAGATTTTTACGAATTATCTTTGAAAGACAGGGTCCTGATAAAGGGACATTTCTTTTTTTGCTGAGTTTGTGTGGGTGTTTTCTATACCTGTTCGCTCCTCTCCCTGTAGGCTTTACAGGCACTCCCCACCCCATGACTGCAACCCTTCAAATTTAGTGTACCCTGATCGTACAACCCATGTGGAATTCCGGGTCTCTGGCAGTGTTTGGAACTGCCAATCTGCAGTCAAGAACCCCAAGTTCATCTGAGCCTATGCTTCCCTTCAAACCCTTGACTTTTTGGACCTGACAGAGACATGGATCACCCCAGAGAACACTGATAATCCAGCTGCTCTCTCTTCATCTGACTACATTTTCTCTCATAGTCCAAGAGCATCTGTATAAGGGGGGCACAAGGCGTGACCCAGATGCAGACACATGAGGCAGATGGTTAGAAACCAAGATGTTTATTAACAATCCAAAAGGGGTAGGCAAGAGAATGGTCGTGGACAGGCAAAATGTCAAAACCAGTTTTGAGTTCCAGAGGTACAGAATGGCAGGCAGGCTCGAGGTCAGGGCAGGCAGAATGGTCAGGCAGGTGGGAATGGAGTCCAGAAAAACAGGCAAAAGTCAAAACTGGGAGGACTAGCAAAATAGAAGAGAAAAGCAGGAGCACGGGAAAAACACGCTGGTTAACTTGAACCTAAAAGACAAACTGGCACAGAGAGACAGGAAACACAGGGATAAATACACCAGGGAAAATAAGTGACACCTGGAAGGGGTGGAGACAATCACATGGACAGGTGAAACAGATCAGGGCGTGACAATCTGGTCGTCTCGGTGGTGGCACAGGGCTACTCATTTCTTCTAACTGGAGATTTTCTCTTTTTTCCCTCTCTCATCTGTCCATCTCCTCATTTGAATTCCATGCTGTCACTGTCACTTGTCCACTCAAGCTTAACATTGTTGTCATCTATCGCCTACCAGGTGCCCTTGGCGAGTGCCTCAATGAGCTTGACACCATGATAAGCTCATTTCCTGATGGCTCACTGCTCTTCGTACTTGGCGACTTCAAGCTTCCGACGTCTGCCTTCGATTCATTTCTCTCCAACTCTCTCTTTCCCCTCCTTGCCTCTTTTGATCTCACCCTTTCCCAATCCCCTCCAACTCATAAGGCAGGCAATACGCTTGACCTCATCTTAACTAGAGGCTATTCGCCTGCTAATCTCAATGCAACCCCCCTCCAGGTCTCTGATCACTACTTTGTTTCCTTTTCCGTCTCCCTTTCCTCCAACCCTAACCACTCAGCCCCTACCCAAGATGGTCATGCAACATCGCAATCTTCAATCTCTCGTCCACTGCTCTCTCCTCTTCTATCCTATCATCTCTCCCTTCTGCTAAATCCTTATCCCTCCTGTCTCCTGATTCTGCCTCTTCGACCCTACTCTCCTCCACTTCCGCATCCTATAACGTGCACTGTCCCCTTTCCTCCCGGCTCGGCCCTCCCTTCCTGCTCAATGGCTGGGTGACTCATTGCGAGCTTACAGAACAGGGCTGCGGGCAGCTGAGCAAAAATGGAGGAAAACTAAACTTCCTGAGGACCTATAATCCTTTCACTCCCTCTTCTATACCTTCTCTTCCTCTCTATCCGCTGCTAATGCAACTTTTTAAAAATCTAATTTAAATTTGAAACCCTAGGAAACTCTTTTTTCCACCATCTGCCCCCTCCTTAATTTTCCACCTCCTCCCTCTCTGCAGACGACTTTCTCAACCACTTTGAAAAGAATGTTGATGACATTTGCTCCTCATTCACTCAGCCTATTGAGTTCACTGGTCCCACTCACACAGAGCTACCCTACGACCTCTTTCTCCCCTCACTCTCCAGATTAAATTCTGCGACTGGACGCCCAACAACCTGCCCGCTCGACCCCATTCCCTTCTCCATACCATTTCTGGAGAGCTTCTCTCATTCCTCAATTCCCTCATCAACTCATCCATGACCACTGGCTGCGTCCCCTCTGACTTCAAAATGGCTCAAGTCGCTTTCCTCCTCCTGAAGAAACCAATACTCGACTCATCTGACGTTACATTCTTTTTTACTTTTATCCCTTTCTTTTCTTTCCAAAACACTTGAGCATACGGTCCCTGATCAACTCTCGTTATCTCTCCCAGAACGATCTTCTTGACCCTAAACAGTCAGGCTTCAAGACGGGTCACTCAACCGAGACTGCTCTTCTCTGTCTCAGGAGGCTCTCCACACTGCCAAAGCTGACTCTCTCTCCTCTGTCCTCATCATAGATCTATCTGCTGCCCTCTCCACCCTCTCAGGGCTGGGGGTCTCATTCTCTGCACACTCTTGGATTGCATCCTATCTGGCAGGCCGCTCCTACCAGGTGATGTGGAGAGGACCACGTACTCTCACTACTGGTTTCTCCCAGGGGTCAGTTATAGGCCCTCTCCTCTTCTCTCTATACACCAAGTGACTTGGTTCTGACAAATCATCACATGTTCTCTCCTATCATTGCAATGCTGATGATGATCAACTACTTTTCTCCTTCCCCCCCTTCTGACACCCAGGCAGCGACACGCATCTCTGCGTGTCTGCTCTTACTCCCAGAGAAGGCCCATCCGCTCAAAGACCTCTCCATCATGGTTGAAAACTCAACAGTGTCACCCTCCCAGAGCGCAAAGAACCTTTGCGTGATCCTGGATAACACCCTGTCGTTCTCTGTGAACCTCAAATCAGTGACTCGCTCCTGCAGGTTTATTCTCTACAACATCCATAGAGTATGACCCTACCTCACACAGGAAACGGCACAGGTTCTAATCCAGGCACTTGTCCTATCCTGTCTGGACTACTGTAACTCGCTGTTTGCTTGGCTCCACGCTTGTGGAATCAAACCCCTGCAACTTATTCGGAACACTGCTGCCCACCTGGTTTTCAACCATCTCAAGTTCTCCCATGTCACCCCACTCCTCCGCACACTCCACTGGCTTCCAGTCGAAGCTTGCATCCACTACAAGACCATAGTGCTTGCCTACAGAGCAACAAGAGGAGCTGCCCCTCGCTACCTTCAGGCTATTCTCAAACCCTACACCACATCTCGAGCACTCCGTTCTGCCACCTCTGGTCTCTTGGCCCTCCCACCCGTATGGGAGGTTAGCTTCCGCTCAACCCAGTCCAAGCTCTTCTCTATCTTGGCACCCCAACGGTGGAACCAGCTTCCCCCTGAAGCTAGGAAAGCAGAATCCCTGCCCATCTTCCGAAAACACCTGAAACCGTACCTCTTCAAAGAATATCTTAAATATTGCTGAACTAACACTTGTACTTGATAGAAAGGGGCTTTAGCATCAGATACAGAGGAAGAGAAGGTCGAGAGGAGAGAGTGGAAGGATGATTGGTCGTCCGGAGCCATTGGACACAAAACCAGAGGTACCAATCTGATATTTTGATTGCACTAAACAGTTCAATTAATCCTAGTAATATCTAGAGCAGGGCTCTCCAACCCTGTTCCTGGAGAGTTACTCTCCTATAGGTTTTCAATCCAACCCTTGTTGTAACTAACCTGATTCAGTTTATCAACCAGCTAAATATTAGAATCCGGTGCGCTAGAATAGGGTTTGAGTGTGAACCTACAGGACAGTTGTTCTCCAGGAACAGGGATGGAGAGCCCTGACCTAAAGACAAAACTAATTTGGTACATCGTACTTCTGAGCAGTTCTTCAAAAGTCCTGCTGCTATAGCTTTGTTTCTTGAGGCATTATTGCACGCATCGCCCAGCATGAATCCCACCCTATAATAATCCCAGCTATTTTCACCCAACACTCCCACTCATCAAAATCCAAAGGTACAGCCTCAGATTTAGTATTCCGTGCATGGCGTTACATAATGCCTTTGTCTGTCAAGCTTGATCACTAGCCAGGCGCAAACATAGTTTATTAATGAAAGGAATGGCATAAGAGAGAGGGGTGACTCCTTGGGCACAGTGCACACAATAGGGACTAGGCAGGGAGGCATGGAGACACGGCAGCCCACCCCTGTTGAGGTTTTTACCAAGCCATGCAAAAAAAAAGAGTATGAATTTCATTCAGACGCTTATGATCAAAATGGCCCATTTGCCGTACCAAGACTATTCAGCCTCTATGTAGGTGTGTGTCAGAGGGAAACGAGTCGGAGGCAGTGTCAGAGAGATAGAATGTGTGGGGCTTGTCCTTTGGTATCATTCCAGATTGACTAAGCACAATCGTCAGGCTCTGTTTTGTGTGCCCCTCTAATTGAATTGTGGCCAGACCAATTGAACGCCGGAGCTGCCTCCATTGAATTTAAAAGTGTAGGTGAATGTGTTTATCACATTTCTGCCCACGTTAAGATACACCTCTATATCAGGTTGTGTGAAAGGAAGGCCCAGAAAATCGTTAATGACTCCAGCCAGCCAAGCCATAGACTGTTCTCTATGCTTTCCGCATAGCAAGCGGTACCGCTGCATCAAGTCTGACACCAACAGGCTCCTGAACAGAGTATATCCCCAAGCCATAAGACTGCTAAATAGCTAACAAAATGGCTACACAGACTATTTGAGTTGACCTTTAGTATATATACGGTACCAGTCAAAAGTTTGGACACACTTACTCATTCAAGGGTTTTTCTTTATTTTTAATAACACCCATGGAATCATGTAGTAACCCAAAAATGTTAAACAAATCAAAATATATTTGAGATTTGAGGTTCTTCAAATAGCCACCCTTTGCCTTGATGACAGCACTCTTGACATTCTCTCAACCAGTTTCATGAGGTAGTTCCCTGGAATGCATTTCAATTAACAGGTGTGCCTTGTTAAAAGTTAATTTGTGGAATTTCTTTCCTGCTTAATGCGTCTGAGCCAATCAGTTGTGTTGTGAGGTAGGGGTGGTATACAGACGATAGCCCTATTTGGTAAAAGACCAAGTCCATATTATGGCAAGAACACCTCAGATAAGCAAAGACAAAAGACAGGCCATCATAACTTTAAGACATGAAGGTCAGTCAATGTGGAAAATGTCTTCAAGTGCAGTCGCAAAACCCATCAAGCTCTATGATGAAACTGGCTCTCATGAGGACCGCCACAGGAAAGGAAGACCCACAGTTACCTCTGTTGCAGAGGATAAGTTCATTAGAGTTACCAGCCTCAGAATTTGCAGCCCAAATAAATGCTTCACATAGTTCAAGTAACAGACACATCTCAACATCAACTTTTCAGAGGAGACTGCGTGAATCAGGCCTTCATGGTTAAATTGCTGCAAAGAAACCACTACTAAAGGACACCAATAAGAAGAACAGCCTTGCTTGGGCCAAGAAACACGAGCAATGGACATTTTACCAGTGGAAATCTGTCCTTTTGGTCTGATAAGTCCACATTTTCAACAGGACAATGACCTAAAACACACTTCCAGGCTGTGTAAGGGCTATTTGACCAAGAAAGAGAGTGATGGAGTGCTGCCTCCACAATCACCTGACCTCAAACCAATTGAGATGGTTTGGGATGAGTTGGACCGCAGAGTGAAGGAAAAGCACCCAACAAGTGTTCAGCATATGTGGGAACTCCTACAAGACTGTTGGAAAAGCATTCCTCATGAAGCTGGTTGAGAGAATGCTAAAAGCTGTCATCAAGCCAAAGGATGGCTACTTTGAAGAATCTCAAATATAAAATATATTTTGAGTTTTTAACACTTTTTTTGGTTACTACACAATTCTATATGTGTTATTTTACAGTGTTGATGTCTTAACTATTATTCTACAATGTAGAAAATAGTAAAAATAAAGATAAACCCTTGAATGAGTAGGTGTCCAAACGTTTGACTGGTGCTGTAAATATTTTGTTGCACTGTCTATGCGCACTCACAGGACTCTACATACACACACACTTCATTTGCTGCACACACACACTTCATTTGTTCACACACATTTATAGTGACTACAAACACACACACACCCTCACATACACTCATTATATACGCTGCTGTTACTCTGTTTATCATATATCCTGATGCCTAATCACCTTACCCCTATACATATCTGCCTCTATCCCTCCCGTATCTCTGCATATTGTAAATATGGTATTGGAACTCACTCTTTATATAGCTTACTTACTTCTCGTGTTATTCTTATTTTTCTACCTTATGTTATTTTTAGCACCACCTTTATATTGATTACTGCATTGTTCGGTTTAGAACTTGCAAGAAAGGCATTTCACTGTACTTGTGCACGTGACATTAAAACTGGAAACTTGAAACCTCCACACGGCACACTCCCGGGGTAGTTTGGTCCTGGAAATATCAATATGACGTAAAAAAAGGAGCGTATGCCATGAGGAGGTTAAGGTCAGTGCCTTTGTTGCAGCTGAAATAGTATGATGTATGTCAAATATTTCAAGTGCCCTCAAATTAGTTTGCACAAATTTGCAAAAAAGTGACAGGTGGGCGGGGTTTGCATTTTGGGGATTATTCCATTGGTTCCATTATGCAATGCAAGCTAAATCAAGCCAGACCTGGGTTCCAAATAGTGTTTGTTTCCTTTCAGAATACTTTTGAGTGTTTGATTGAGGCAACCTCACTCTTGGGACTGTTCTATTGGTTCCATTACACTAGGAAAGGTCAAAACAGCAGAGCTAAAGTATTTGAAAGAAAGCAAATTTATATTTGAGTCCAGGTCTGAATCAAGCGCATCCAAATTATTTGAAAGAAAGCAATACTGTTTTGTCCCAGGTCTACAGGAAATTCTCCTGTATCCCTACATTTACAGTAGCTGAATTCCCTCTTTGTCACTGATTTAAAGTGTGGGAGAGGTGGATAATGATTCATCAGCAATCAACATCTTGCAAAAAGCAGTCTGTCTCATAGGGCACCAGTGCTTTACCTAGCTTACGCTTCACCTAGCCTCCCGTGTGTGGGATTGCTGTACGTCAGAATATAACATTTTATTATTTGTGTCTAAGTGTGAATCAAATGGCGAACCGAACAGTACTAAAAACAAAGATGATATTAGAGAATATTACAGACTATTTTAGCATCCCATGTGATTTAAAAAATGCAAAGTGTCAAAGGAAAATCAAATGACACAAATACTGTCTTCTGGTTCGTTATGTCGGGGTGCTTCATATAGGCCTAGTTCTTGCATAACAGAAGCGTAGCAATACAATTTTACCCTGGTGCAAGCTTCCTGTCAACAACTGAAATTGCCGGCTGTATTTATCTCTCCATCAAGCAAATAAAGAAATTAATGAGTGAAGGATTAATTGGTGAGGCTAATTAGCATACTGGAAACTTGCATCTCCCTGACTCGGTCAATAGTCTCGCACCCTTTAGACAATTTCAGCTACTTTTCCCCTGTGGAAGCTTATTAATAAGAAGCTTAATCACTCGCTATAGATTGATTTGGAATTCCCCAATGATACATGCATGCTATGATGGTCATGCTTGTAATCCTGTTGGGTAAATATGATTAACTGTGAAAGCAGAGTTGGACAACAATGTGTTAACTTTGACAGAATGTCCCAAATGGCCTCAGTAATCTAAGGGAGTGGTATTCAATCTGTCCACTATTATGGTTTTTCATACGTGTGGGCTCGGGCGTTATTCAATCACAGCCTGTATTTGGAAGTTTCTCAATCCAATCAAAACAACATTATTTTTTCGGCTGCAAGCATGCCAAATTGAATAAAATGTTATTTGTCACATGCTTCGTAAACAGCAGGTGTCGACTAATAGTGAAATCCTTACTTAAGGGCCCTTTCCAACAATGCAGAGAGAAAATAAGAATAATACAAAGATATCACAAGGAATGAATACACATCGAGTAATGATAACTTGGCTATATACAGGTGTACAGGGTACTAGTACCAAGTCGATGTGCAGGGTAATTGAGGTAGATATATACAGTGCATTCGGGAAAGTATTCCGAACCCTTGACTCTTGCCACATTTTGTTACGTTACAGCCTTATTCTAAAATGGATAAAAAATATATACACTACTATCACTATTGTGAGGTATCACAATCTCTTTCAATAATGGCAGGAATGGAGGAGGTCTTTATTCCAGTGAGATTGCTAAAGCAAACACCGCCATGTTTAGTTTTGCCCAACCTAGGTCGAGGCACAGACATGGTCTCAATGGGGATAGCTGAGCTGACTACACTGACTGTGCTAGTGGCAGACTCCACTAAGCTGGCAGGCTGGCTAACAGCCTGCTGCCTGGCCTGCACCCTATCTCATTGTGGAGCTAGGGGAGTTAGAGTCCTGTCAATGTTCGTAGATAAGATGAGAGCACCCCTCCAGCTAGGATGGAGTCCGTCACTCCTCAACAGGTAAGGCTTGGTCCTGTTTGTGGTTGAGTCCCAGAAAGAGGGCTAATTATCTACAAATTCTATCTTTTGGGAGGGGCAGAAAACAGTTTTCAACCAGCGATTGAGTTGTGAGACTCTGCTGTAGAGCTCATCACTCCCCCTAACTGGGAGGGGGCCAGAGACAATTACTCGATGCCGACACATCTTTCTAGCTGATTTACACGCTGGAGCTATGTTGCGCTTGGTGACCTCTGACAGTTTCATCCTAACATCGTTGGTGCCGACGTGGATAACAATATCCCTATACTCTCTACACTCGCCAGTTTTAGCTTTAGCCAGCACCATCTTCAGATTAGCCTTAACATCGTTAGCCCTGCTCCCTGGTAAACAGTGTATGATAGCTGGATGATTCTTTTTAAGTCTAATATTGCGGGTAATGGAGTCGCCAATGACTAGGGTTTTCAATTTGTCAGAGCTAATGGTGGGAGGCTTCGGCGTCTCAGACCCTGTAACGGGAGGAGTAGAGACCAGAGAAGGCTCGGCCTCTGACTCCGACTCGCTGCACAATGGGGAGAAACGGTTGAAAGTTTCTGTCAGCTGAATGAGCGACACCGGTTGAGCATTCCTACAGCATTTCCTTCCAGAAGCCATGAGAAAGTTGTCCGGCCGTGGGGACTGTGCGAGGGGATTTATACTACTATCTGTACTTACTGGTGGCATAGACGCTATTTCATCCTTTTCTACACTTAAATTACCCTTGGCAACTTTACGGTTTGGTAAGAAGAATGCACCTCTCCCCACAGGTGCGATTACTATCTCTGAGGGTTTAGAGCTTGAGGTAGTCACCTCATAAAGTACTTGGGAGTGCGGCTAGACAGTACACTGTCCTTCTCTCAGCACATATCAAAGTTGCAGGCTAAAGTTAAATCTAGACTTGGTCGCTCCTCTTTCACCCCAGCTGCCAAAATAACCCTAATTCAGATGACCATCCTACCCGTGCTAGATTACGGAGACATAATTTATAGATCGGCAGGTAAGGGTGCTCTCGAGCGGCTATGTTCTTTACCATTCGGCCATCAGATTTTCCACCAATGCTCCTTATAGGACTTATCACTGCACTCTATACTCCTCTGTAAACTGGTTATCTCTGCATATCCGTCGCAAGGCCCACTGGTTGATGCTTATTTATAAAACCCTCTTAGGCCTCACTCCCCCCTATCTGAGATATCTACTGCAGCCCTCATCCTCCACATACAACACCCGTTCTACCAGTCACATTCTGTTAAAGGTCCCCAAAGCACACACATCCGTGGGTCGCTCGTCTTTTCAGTTCGCTGCAGCCAGCGACAGGAACGAGCTGCAACAAACACTCAAACTGGACAGTTTTATCTCAGCCTCTTCATTCAAAGACTCGATCATGGACACTCTTACTGACAGTTGTGGCTGCTTTGCGTGATGTATTGTTGTCGCTACCTTCTTGCCCTTTGTGCTGTTGTCTGTGCCCAATAATGTTTCTACCATGTTTTGTGCTGCTACCATGTTGTGTTGCTTCCATGCTGTGTTGTCATGTGTTGCTGCCTTGCTATGTTGTTGGCTTAGGTCTCTCTTTATTTAGTGTTGTGTTGTCTCTCTTGTCATGATGTGTGTTTTGTCCTATATTTATATATATTTTTATTTTTAATCCCAGCCCCCATCCCCGCAGGAGGCCTTTTGCCTTTTGGTAGGACGTCATTGTAAATACGAATTTGTTCTTAACTGACTTGCCTAGTTAAATAAAGGTTAAATAAAAAAAATAAAACATCTGCCAAAGGGAGGGTGAATAGAGAGTAAATAGACAGCTACAAAACATATTGATAAAAATGATCTTAGTAAATAGTATGGTCTGCAGCTTTTTATTAGGTATTCTAACTCAGGCAAGCAAAAACTAGAGACTTCCTTAACATTAGAGATGTTAACAAACACACACCCCTCCCCCACTACCTTTACCCGAAGCTGCCGTCTTGTCTAGATGCATGTAGAAACATGTGCATTAGGACTTGTGTAATCCAGAAGAATATTTGTAGTATATGTGAAACTATTGGATATTAAACACTCTTTCTCATGGGCAGCGCTAGGCACATTTTACTTTTGCTTTACCTTTCAATTAAAACTGCAATATGTAACTTTTGGTGTTTTTATATGTTGAAAAGCTCCAATAATTCGCTAGAGGTCAACTCGCTAGTGATGCAACAGTGACACTAGTGCGCCCCTAGCCTGCCTGAGAACTGCTGTATACACTGGTATTAATTTTCCCAGTCGGGTCTGATTTTACCATCCAGATTTTGTGACGTGCACAATGAGTGATGTATTTTCCGTCAGTGAGGAGGCGGTTTGATAGCTAGCTAGGCCAACACTTAGCAGAAATTGCTACAGACATGGCAGACGTGAGGGCAAAACGACCTGACCCCGCAGCAACTACTCCTCCATCTATGCAAAAGAAACAGAGCAATTTGGAAAGCAGACAAACAAAAAGGGAACGCGATAGAGCCCGGGCTGGACAATAGGGTAGGCTGGACAATAGAACGAGTCAAAATTAACCCGAGGCTGAAAATGGCAAAAGAACGTTGGCTAAGCTGGAACACTTGCGCGACGCCATAGCAAATGAATGGAATGGAACGTTCGCAGAGGTTGTTTTGACTGGAGTGATGCTTAGAATTCCATTTTGCCTAAATGGCACCAAAAAATGTATCCCTTTTTATTTTACCACTACAATCTGTTCTTAGGACGAAACTGAAAAATAACAACTTGTGTAGAAAGTTAACATCCGCACCTCGATGGTGCCAAGTCTGCATAACGAGGAAGTATGAAAAAAATTGCAACTTCTGACTATTTCTGGTCTAGCGTTTGAGAGAGGGGATTCTCATGATTAAAATGGTGTCCGAATTGAAAAAATCTAAACATACATATTGCGAGATATTTGCCGAAATATACCAGCATGCTTCTCCATAGGGAAAAAATGGGGCGAGCTCAGCGTTCCAATGGCAAAAGGTATTTCGGGGCTAGCGTTTGATGACAACGAGATACACTGCCCAGCCTTACATAATTAGAAAGATGAGATTCTCATGATTAAAATGGTGTACAATTTTAAAGAATCTAAATTTCCACATTGCGAGATATTTGGTAAAATATATAGACATACCTATATTTCCTTATAGTAAACAATGGGACGACCTGAGAGTTCCATGAGTAATTTTTTGTTGTTTACAATTGAGCTCAGTCAATTGAAAACTGTAAAGTACTACACTGATATCGCAGAACTTCAGAGAGCAGTGCTCAGTTGGGGCTACCAAGGAGAATGGTCCTGAGATCAGATGAACCAAGACTCCCTGAAGTGCCACCACCAACAACGGCTGAGCTGCTACAACTTCGAGGAGACGTCGCCCCGCAACACAGTATGCCGTAAACAAACCTTTGAGCTGGGAAGGACCGGCGCTTTCCCTGTTGTCAGACTTGGTGGTCCCTGAGAAGTGTGTAAACCTACAGAATACTCCGAATTGTTGTTAAAGAGGTAGGCCCGCCTCCCGAGTGGCACAGCAGTCTAACGCACTGCTTCGCAGTGCTTGAGGCGTCACTACAGAGCCAGGTTCGATCCTGGGCTGTGTCCCAGCCAGCCGCGACCGGGTGACCCATGAGGTGGCCGGGACGTCCTTGTCCCATCGCGCTCTAGCGACTCCTGTGGCGGGCCGGGCGCACGCACGGTCGGCAGTTGCACGGTGTTTCCTCCAACACATTGGTGCAGCTGGCTTCCGGGTTAAGGGACCAAACATATAAATAAGGGACGTTTGTGTGGGCAGCAATAAACTTGTGTGAGAAATTAATAATTGTGCATTTTTTATCTAGCATATAGTTATCGTTATTGTACTTTTGGAATGGTTTTCGAATGATTTCTGTTCTCTTTTCCTGGATATCGAGGTTCTTGACGGTTTTGTCACAAACCAGCTCGTAGCCATTAACAATGAGTGAGACAACACGGAGATATAGGAATAATAAAAATATATGTATTTACTAAAGTAAACTATTGTAATGAAACAGCAGGGAGCAGGTCTCGAACCCTCGACCGTCTAGCCCGAAGTCCGGCGCGCTATCGACTGTGCCGCAAAAGCATTTCCGCGCTTATAAACCCAGGGTCGTTACACTATATACAATTAACAATGGTGTGTGTCGTCAGTATTCAGTAGTGTAAGTGAGTGGTTGCGTACATAGATGTGGTGGTTATGATGGGTGTTGAGAGGTGTCAAAACAAACAAACCACAAAATGCCACAACCAAAAAATGAACAGTGTGTCTGCTTGGAGGGAGTCTCCTCAATGAATAAAGTACAATGTAGTCGTGGAAAGTCTTAAGCTGTTATGTAAACGTAATAAATACGTTTCATATTTCAGTGGTGAAATGGCAGCAGTTGTGTGGAGAGGTTGTCCGGAGACCCTGAGATAGCTCTCCGGTACATGATGTCAAATATCACTCCAGGTAGATGGGAAGCGCCTCTCCCCTTTCTTCAAAGGACAGCTCTTGCAATTGAGCCTGAAGTTATGAGACAAAAAGCTACATGAAATTACAGAATGCAGCCAAATGTTGCGTGATATGATTATAATGTTGTGAAACAGGTAAACAATACCACGGGTGAAAGATTTTTTTACTAACCTTCATCTCGGCCAGCCTCTCTTCTTGCAGTAGGTCAGCCCTTTCAAGGTCTTCCTGTCCAATTCTTTCTGCAGCCCTGCCTGTGCCCCTGGACGGTCTGCGGCTCTTCAAAATTGGAATCCTACAGAAAAAATATGTACACTTATTAGGATTGTATTGTAATGTTCACTACATGTGTAACCAATAAGGATTTTCATGCAGAGGACTCGAGTATAACACTTCAACAATCCATAAACAACATCTTCATAGCCATGCCAGAAACAAGGGGCCATGCCAGTAATGTTATTAGCTAGCTAGTACAGCTAAGCGTCAGAAGGGCAAAGGATTAAATGCATGCCCAAAGCCAAGGTTATTTTTCATGAATGAAGAGCTATAATAATCAAAATTACACTTCTACAATCAATACACATCTTCATAGCCATAGCTCTAAACAATCAATTCGGCAGTTATTCACCAGTTAGCTAGCTAGTGTAGGAGTCAGAGAAGGGCAATGGACTTGCCAAAGCCAAGGTTATTTTCCATGAATGCAGAGCTTCGATAGTCAAAATGAATTCTTTGACACGGTTCAAATCTAAATACATATACTGCATTCTTGCCAGAGGGATCTCCAAAAACACCTGTACACACATAGTTAAGCAGTGCAGGTTTAACATTTTGCCCCAACTTGGATTTTCATCGAACTTAGCACCCAGTTTACCCAAAGGATTAAGCCGTAACTTCAGCACTATCCACGGTTGGCGTAAGCAAGTTGTTTAGTTTTTTTAAAAGTTTGACGAAAGACTAAAACTGTACCTGTGTCAGAAACGGTGTGTGATGCTAAACAAGTCATGTTCTCTGATTCTGACTCAGGTTTTCCTCTCTCAGAGCAGACCTGCGACAGGGCACGAAGCGGTTGATTGATATTTGTGCTGACGGTATCAGACCATAGAGGGCAGTGAAGACAAGTGCTGTGTTCTCGCAGCAACCGCCTCTTCATGATTAGATTAGTGCCTCAGGAAAAAAAAGCACCCAAATTGAGAGTCAGAGAAGATGAGAATGTTGTGGGGTGTGAAAGTGAATGAGGCAGAAGGTATGTCTAGCAATGTAACTGGTTTAAACAGGTTTTAGTGACCAATAGGGGTAGCACTTTATAATAACTCCACGTAATAAAACATTTACAATGATTTAGTAAATAGTTTATTCATCATTTATAAATCATTACTCCATTCATAAGATGTTTATTATGAGTACATTTACTTACCATTAGCTAAGCCTTTTTTCGTGGCCTCTCAACATCTTGGGCTATTTATACTGTTATAAATACTTTATAAATGTATTTTTTGAGTCACCAGTGTAATTTCTTACATAAAGATTGACATGCCATTGGTAGACTATACAGATTATGTTGAAACATATGGCACATTTTATTCCAAAACAGTCACACTGTTGTAATATTGTGATGAGTTACTTCTATGCTGAGTAAAATAAGGATTTTCTTCCGGAAACACTAACATTATCGTTTCTTGGCAGTGACTTTTGTACTAAAACCAACGTGTGGATTGCAGTCACTGGTTAGAGCAGTCCACAGACTGCTTACAATGTAAGGAAACAAGAATCTGAATACATAATTTCACTGAACTATCTCATTACTTTAAAAAGACACTACCTTCAAAGGCCCAGTAAAAGTGCCGCCAAAAGTGGCCGAAAAACCCACTAAGCACAGACGTCAATTCAACATCTTCCACATTAGTTCAACATAATTTCATTGATGTGGAAACAACATTGATTCAACCATTGTGTTCCCAGTGGGAATGGTCTGCGGTTAAAAGACTGGAAGCATTTAAAGGTTATTACATGTAACATTTCTACCTGCAAATCATACAGTAAACAGTTTTACCTCAATAAGATATCAACAATAATGAAGGAATAAAAATCCACTAGAGAAAAATTGGCCCTGTTTTATGATTAGTTTGTGTTTGGGAGGTTGACAACATTAGCAATCCATTCACATTGCAGCTCTTCTTTATGCCTTTGCCAACAGTTTTATTTTTCCTTAAATATCGTGTGTGGTGTGCTTATTCATTTAACAGTGATATGTTCTAGGCTATTTTCAGATCTTAAGGGTCATCAGGTACTGCTGAAATGTCGGCCAATGGCATGTTCATCTTTTTCTTCGAAATTACACTGGTCACTCGACATTTCTAAAGTATTTCTAAAGTATAAATAGCCCACACTTTAAATAAGGCCATGCAAAAAGACTTAACTAATGCTTAGTGTATTGTTTATAAGGACCTATATTAAACATATTATGAATAGAGTAATGATTAAGGATGAATAAACTATAATAAACTTCTAATCCATTATTAATGCTTTATTACATGGCGTTAGTATAAAGCGTTACCTCTGTGCTTACTTTAGGGTTAAATTATGAAACTGAACAAAAATAACATTAGTATGAGAGGATGCTCTAAAGAGGTCATAAACAACTATGGTCATTTAGTACTAAAACAAACACAATGTACCAAAAGGAAGGTGAATTAGAACATTTGCGTCCCCCGTCACTGTAAGTACTACTTCAATCTGTGAATAGCATGATGGAAATGTCCAATGCGTCATGATTATTATTGTATTGTAGGAAAATGTCTATGTATTATACTGTATAATTCATCATTGACTGCCAGCTGTAGGCCTACATGTCAGGACTTCTAGGAGTAGTGGGTTTGGAGTCAGGCGCAGAGAGCAGAGGGTTAGGACAATTGTATTTATTCCGGTACAAAACGGTCAAGCCAAAAACACCAGGCGCATAAAACTGACCGGCCCAAAAACAGGACCCAAACAGTCCGGAGAAAATAAGAAACAAATGCATATCAACAAACTAACAGAGGAACAAGCCCGCACAAAAGCAGGCGGTCAAAACCGGCTTAAATAGCCCTAACCAAAACCCAAACAAGAAACAGGTGTAACCAATAAGACAAAACTAACAGAAAAGGAAAAGAGGATCAGTGGCAGCTAGTAGACCGGTGACGACGACCGCCGAGCGCCGCCCATACAGGAAGAGGAGCCACCTTCGGTGGGAGTCGTGACACTACACAGCATAAAGGCATCTGTTATGGTGGTATACCATTATGTCTTAGAATTTTTACCAATAGACTTTCATCAAATAGAAGTAGAGACTTCCCACAAAAAAACGTTATTACAACACACATTTATCGATAATGTTTCATTTTAAACTGGTGTTACCGGGAATGTGATTTAAAATGATATAGTAACGATGGTTGCTCAAATAACGCAATGCCGCAAAGTGGGAGCCTGGTCCGAGATCTGTTTGTGCCCTCTTGCCAACTCCTATGGTCATTGTCACAACTAACTGTTTGACGTGACAATGACCGTAGGAGTTGGCAAAATGGCAAAAACGCATCTCGAACGAGGCTATCAAAGTGGTGCATGTTTCAATGAATCCCAAAGAAAACCTAAATGCAATTATTATGTATAACACAACCAACATGTCCCTTATGTTGATCAAAAGGAAAGCAATTCCCTTCTGTCTGAAAGCGTATCGCATTTTCCTTTAAAACTCATAGCTAAACCCGACTGCCTATGAGTCAGTTGCCCAGTTCACGCACACAGGACCATGCACATATCTTTCAGGGGGCAGGTGCTCAAAATGACCCACCCCCCCTATTTAGCCCTATTTATTTCTGTAACAACACGCTCACTAATCACAAACTAATATTCAAAATCTTTTAACTCATGATACACTACATGACCAAAAGTATGTGGACACCTGCTCGTCGAACATCTCATTCGAAAATCATGGGCATTAATATGAAGTTGGTCCCCCCTTTGCTGGTTTAAAAGCCTTCACTCTTCTGGGAAGGCTTTCCACTAGATGTTGGAACATTGCTGCGGGGACTTGCTTCCATTCAGCCGCGAGCATTATTGAGGTTGGGCACTGATGTTGGGGGATTAGGCCTGGCTCGCAGTCGGCGTTGCTATTCATCCTAAAGGTGTTCGATGGGGTTAAGAGCAGGGCTCTGTGCAAGCCAGACAAGTTCTTCCACACCGATCTCGACAAAGCATTTCTGTATGGAACTCACTTTCTGCACGGGGGCATGCTGAAACAGGAAGAGCCTTCCCCAAATTGTTGCCACAAAGTTTGAAGCACAGAATGATCTAGAAAGTCATTGTATGGCGGTCCCGTTCTGTGAGCTGGTGTGGCATACCACTTCACAGCTGAGCCGTTGTTGCTCCTAGATGTTTGCACTTCACAATAAGAGACCTTACAGTTCACCAGGGCAGCTCTAGCAGAGAAGAAATTTGATGAACTGACTTGTTGGAAAGGTGGCATCTGATGACGGTGCCACGTTGAAAGTCACTGAGCTCTTCGGTAAGGCCATTTTACTGCCAGTGTTTGTCTATGGAGATTGTATGGCTGTGTGTTCGATGTTTTACAGCTGTCAGCAACGGGTGTGACTGAAATAGCAGAGTCCATGAATTTGAAGGGGTGTCCACATACTTTTGTATATATAGTGTATATGGCAGGCTGGCTGACTGGCTAGTGGCTTGTGCGGATTGTTTTTAATGGTGGTTTGTTGTAAGATGGCACCGGAGAAGAAGACAGACGTTTTACGTGCCACCAGCCAATTGTGTTTTTTGTTCATTTATTTCCGTTGTTTGTAACTTATTTTTTTACTTATTTTGTACATAATGTTGCCGCTACCGTCTCTTATGACCGAAAATAACTTCTAGACATCAGGACTGCGTTTACTCACCACGGATTATCATAATTATTTTTTTCCTTTCATGACTGACGAGCCCGACATAAAGGATATACTGCTTCCTCGGGAGCAGGCCCCGATCCCTGTGATCTGTGGGAAGAGGCGGCGGAGAAAGAGGGGCGAAGGTCGGGCTGCCTTCTGAGAATTCGTAGGCGATCGAATAAACCACCACTTCCCTCCATTCTGCTAGCAAACGTGCAATCTTTGGTGTATAAAATAGACGAGTTACGCAGAAGATTAAACTACCAATGGGACATTAAAAACTGTAACATCTTATGCTTCACGGAGTCGTGGCTGAACGACGACAATATCAACGTACAGCTGGCTGGTTATACAATATACCGGCAGGATAGAACAGCGGCGTCTGGTAAGACAAGGGGCGGCGGTCTATGTATTTTTGTAAACAACAGCTGGTGCACATCTAAGGAAGTCTCGAGCTATTGCTCGCCTGAGGTAGAGTATCTCATGATAAGCTGTAGACCACACTCTCACTCTCTTTTCAATGAGATTTCATTGGGAATCCAGATTTCTAAGGGACCTTCTTGCAGTTCCTATCACTTCCACTGGATGTCAACAGTCTTTAGAAATTGGTTGAGGTTTTTCCTTTGAGAAATGAAGAAGTAACACTGTTCAGAATGAGGGTAGAGCGAAGTGTACTCTTTGTTAGAGGCGCATGACCTGAAAGCTAGCTACACTTTGTTTTCCTCCGTTATTGAACACAGTATATCCCGTCTTCAATTTTATCGATTATTTACGTTAAGAAATACCTAAAGTTGTATTACAAAAGTAGTTTGAAATGTTTGGACAAAGCTTACAGGTAACTTTTGTAGTCATGTTGCGCGAGTTGGAACCAGTGTTTTTCTGGATCAAACGCGCCAAATAAACTGACATTTTGGATATATATCGACGGAATTAATCGAACAAAAGGACCATTTGTGATGTTTATGGGACATATTGGAGTGCCAACAGAAGAAGCTCGTCAAAGGTAAGGCATGAATTATATCTTTATTTCTGCGTTTTGTGTCGCGCCTGGAGGGTTGAAATATGATGGTCTGTGTTTGTTTGCTTGGTTGCTATCCTCAGATAATAGCATCGTTTGCTTTCGCCGTAAAGCTTTTTTGAAATATGACACGTTGGCTGGATTCACAACAAGTGTAGCTTTAAGGAGTACACCACATTAGTGATTGGCTTCATCAATAAATGCATCGATGACGTCGTCCCCACAGTGACCGTATGTACATACCCCAACCAAAAGCCATGGATTACAGGCAGCATCCGCACTGAGCTAAAGGCTAGAACTGCCACTTTCAAGGAGCGGGACTCTAACCTGGAAGCTTATAAGAAATCCCACAAACCATCAAACAGGCAAAGCGTCAATACAGGACTAAGATCAAATTGTACTACACCGGCTTTGACACTCGTCAGATGTGGCAGGGCTTACAAACCATTACAGACTACAAAGGGAAGCACAGCTGAGCGCTGCCCAGTGACACGAGCCTACCAGACGAGCTAAACTACTTCTATGGCCGCTTTGAGGCAAATAACACTGCACATGCATGAGAGCTCCAGCTGTTCCGGAAGACTGTGTGATCAGGCTATCCGCAGCCGATGTGAGTAAGACCTTTAAACAGGTCAACATTCACAACGCCACAGGGCCAGACCGATTACCAGGACGTGTACTGCGAGCATGTGCTGACCAACTTGCAAGTGTCTTCACTGACATTGTCAACCTCTCCCTGTCCGAGTCTGTAATACCAACATGTTTTAAGCAGCCCACCATAGTCCCTGTGCTCAAGAACACTAAGGTAACCTGCTTAAATGACTACCGACCCATAGCACTCACATCTGTAGCCATGAAGTGCTTTGAAAGGCTGGTCATGGCTCACATCAACACCATCATATCCCAGAAACCCTAGACCCACTCCAAATTGCATACCGCTCCAACAGATCCACAGATGATGCAATCTCTATTGCACTCCACACTGCCCTTTCCCACCTGGACAAAAGGAACACCTATGTGAGAATGCTATTCATTGACTACAGCTCAGCGTTCAACACCATAGTGCCCTCAAAGCTCATCAATAAGCTAAGGAACCTGGGACTAAACACCTCCCTCTGCTACTGGATCCTGGACTTCCCGACGGGCTGCCCCCAGGTGGTAACGGTAGGTAACAACACATCCGCCACGCTGATCCTCAACACAGGAGCCCCTCGGATGCGTGCTTAGTCTCCTTCTATACTCCCTGTTCACTCATGACTGCACGGCCAGGCACGACTCCAGCACCATCATTAAATTTGCAGATGACACGACAGTGGTAGGCCAGATCACAGACAATGATGAGACAGCCTATAGGGAGGAGGTCAGAGACCTGGCCAACAATCTCTCCCTCAACGTGAACAAGACAAAGGGGATGATTGTGGACTGAGCACGCCCCCGTTCTCATCGACGGAGCTGCAGTGGAGCAGGTTAAGAGCTTCAATTTCCTTGGTGTCCACATCACCAACAAACTAACATGGTCCAAGCACACCAAGACACGGCCAGGCACGACTCTGTGAAGTGGGTACGACAAAACCTATTCCCCCCAGGAGACTGAAAAGATTTGGCGTGGGCCCTCAGATCCTCAAAAGGTTCCACAGCTGCACCATCGAGAGCATCCTGACTGGTTGCTTCACTGCCTGGTATGGCAACTGCTCGGCCTCCGACCGCAAGGCACTACAGAGGGTAGTGCGAATGGCCCAGTGCATCACTGTGGCCAAGCTTCCTGCCATCCAGGACCTATATACCAGGCGGTCTCAGAGGAAGGCCCTAAAAATGGTCAAAGACTCCAGCCACCCTATTCATCAACTGTTCTCTCTGCTACCACACGGCAAGCGGTACCGGAGCACCTAGTCTAGGTCCAAGAGGCTTCTAAACAGCTTCTACCCCCAAGCCATAAGACTCCTGAACATCTTGTCAAATGGCTATCCAGACTATTTGCATTGCACCCCCCCACCCCCTCTTACACCACTGCTACTCTCTGTTGTCATCTATGCATAGTCATTTTAATAACTCTACCTACATGTACATACTACCTCAACTTACCGGTGCCCCCGCACATTCACTCTGTATCCATACCCCCCTTTATACAGTCTCGCTGTTGTTATTTTGCAGCTGCTCTTTAATTACTTGTTACTTTTATCTCTTATTCTTATCTGTATTTTTTTTTAACTACATTGTTGGTTATGGGCTTGTAAGTAAACATTTCACTGTAAGGTCTACACCTGTTGTATTCGGCGCATGTGACAAATACATTTTGATTTGATTTGATTTGATAGAGTCTAGACTACCTGTGTTCAGTGCTTAAATTGTAATCGGCAGGTGCCGGAACAAAAAGTGAGCATGAGAGGTGGGTGACCTGCCTGAGGGAGCTCTGAGAGAGCCTACCGGAATACATGAAAAAAATGCACCGTTATAATAAAGCATTGTATGGATATCATCGCATTTGCGTAGGAGCATAGAGCAGTAGAGTAGACGCACTTATAAAGGTTGCACACATCAGCCCGGCCAAACCCGAACGACGCTGGGCCAATTGTGCGCCGCCCTATGGGACTCCCAATCATTCCACTCTATGTGAAGGCGATGTCGTGCTGCGTTAGGTAAATGGTGGTCACACCAGATACTGACTGGTTTTCTGATCTACGCCCCTTCCTTTTTTTTAAGGTATCTGTGACCAGCAGATGCTTATCTGTATTCCCAAATCATGCGAAATCCATAGATTAGGGCTGATTGACTGATTTCCTTATATGAAGAGTAACTCAGTAAAATCTTCTAAAATTGTTGCGTGTATATTTTTGTTCAGTGTATATACAGTATGTTCTTTCAATGTGATTTTTTAATGTGTTTTTTGGAAGGGTGGGGGTCAGGTAATGTGGCGTGAAGCTACTCGCGGCACGCCGTACACACAATCCACTGGGCCGGGGGATGGTGGATGTTCGCAATTGGGCACGGCGCCCCCAGCCATGTGAACCTCTCCATATTCTGATTGGCGTTCATAATGAGACACATTTGTTATGAGCTCGCTAGCGACGCGTAAAGGTTGTGTTTGTTTTTAGCACCTAGAGCCTCACAGCATGAGCTCTTGAAAGTTTCGCTTATTTTGTCTTTGTACAAATAACAGTAAACAAAGCAATTGTATCTGGCCGTTTTTTCTAAGCTGCTTACATGCTGACAAATTCATCATCCACCCCGTGTTTTGGAAGAACGCAAAAGCTATCTATAAATAATAAGTGTGTCGAAAAATTTGCTCGCCTGAATGTCCTCCCCTCCATCTTCCATTCTCCTTGCGAGTGTGTGTGGGTGTTTGTGTGTATGTGTGTGGGTGTGTGTGTCAGATATGTGGAACAGGCGGTTGTGCATGGCTTGATGCCTAACTACAACCTGGGGGAGGTTAGGAGCACATGCAAATGTGGGAGCCTTCTTTCTCTACGGCTCATTAAAAAGACATCCTATTTACATGTACAATTGAATATGTTCAGGTTTCTTACGGCAGACATTCCCAACAAACAGTGAACGTTCCTACAACGCTAGGTAAAGTTTCCAATAGGCATACACCATTGCCATATATGAAAACGTTATAGTCATTTCATGGAAACATCCTGTGCCAACGCTTCAGGGTTAACAGCAACTTTAGAAACATGCAAAACTACCACTGAGATTTGACCGGTGATCCTCAAAGTATAAAATGTATTGCAGAAATAGAAATGGTGCTTCTTGTTGACAATTATCAATGAATTCAGATCTCCTTTAACCTAATGGTTAGAAGAGTGTGTAGGGTAGGCTATGATGCTGACGTTTGTAGGTGTCATGATGAGAAGAGTTTGCACCACTCGCCATGAAAGGCCAGACCTTGCCCAGTAATTTGGATGCTTGCACAGCTAGCCCGTGGGCAAAATGCCAAACCTCCATCAGTGCACATATTCCTAATTCTATCCAGATGTGGGCCATATAGTACGTAGCAGTGCCAGTGCCAGAACCACATGTACCACGAAAGATTTGGTCTCACTCTCTCTTTCGTTCTATATCTTTCTTTCGTTCTCTCTTTCTTTTGTTCTCTCTCTCGTTCGTCCTCTCTCTCTCTCTCCACTTGCGCAATACTCCACCTGTGACCCCAGAGAGTTTGAGTGCAGCGTTATAGCCTCTCTTTCTGAACAGCAGAGAGGGGGTAGGGGTCGGGTCTCCACTCCCAGGCATTAGAGTGCTCGTTACAGTGTTTACCCCAGAGGCTCTCACAGGTGCAGAAAATACATTCTCAACCCTGGCTGTAGAATGGCAGGGTGCAGCTTTACGTTCTTTTTCTATACCTCTGAGGCTCTCACTGTGCATTGTTATGATGTTCGTCCCAAATGACACATAGTCTCTCTATTACGATGGGGCCTGAGGGGGAAAGCACATATCTAGCAGCTCTCATGCTGCTCTAGTCAAAAGTAGGAATACCTTCCTAATATTGAGTTGCACCCCCTTTTGCCCTCAGAACAGCCTCGTTGGGGCATGGACTCTACAAGGTGTTGAAAGCGTTCCACAGGGATGCTGACTCCAATACATCCCACAGTTGTGTCAAGTTGGCTGGATGTCCTTTGGGTGGTGGACCATTTTGGATACACACGAGAAACAGTTGGTCGTAAAAAAAACAGCAGCATTGCAGTTCTTGACACACTCAAACCGGTGCGCCTGGCAACTACTACCATACCCCGTTCAAAGGCATTTAATCTTTGGTCCTGCCCCTTCACCCTCTGAATGGCACACACACAATGCATGTCTCAATTGTCTCAAAGCTTAAAAATGATTCTTTAACCTGTCTCCCCCCCTTCATCTACACTGATTGGATTCACCTGGTGAGTCTTTGTCATGGAAAGTTCCTAATGTTTTGTACACTCAGTGTAGGTTGCCATTTTGGACACCGCCATGGTCTTTATCTATTACAATGGGGCCCGAGGGGGAAAGCATATCAATAGCAGCTCACTCAGATCCCCTTACTGAGCCAGTGCTACAGCACCACCACTTATTGACTAGATCAGGTTTAAAGGGAGACAAATTCCATACCCGTTGTCATAATATTGGGAAACAATGTTATTGGATAGTGTCTGGCATTGAGCTGTTCTGTAACATCTCAGTATCATTTTACTCAAAGCAAAACAGGTCGAATTTATACGGCAATGTCATTTAAGTGGTAGCAATACATTTGATTTTTCTAAGACCAAAACACTGAAGTACATTGTTGTCATTGAAACTAGAAATGAGAATATATTTTATCTCTAGATTAGACTCTAATTTTCTTTTGCCAGTGGGTATTCAAGATGGCTGCTTCGTGCTTCCTCATCGAGAGTGAAGTGGACTGACCACTCATCAAGGAAGGAGCTTACGGGGCCAGAATTCTTTCAAGACATAGCGTATGCTGAGGGAACATCAGACCAAATGGGACCCGTGGCTGTGTGCTATATTTAGTGTAACAGTCTAAGGGCAAAGCTACAGCTGAACAATAACGTGATGGCCAACGGCTAATGGAAAAATGGGTTACACACGTGTCTCCAACTGGGTTTTTAATGCTTGAGGACCATGTAGAGACGTTTCCTAGTTCCAATTTATGAGAGTGAAAATTCCACCCCGACTAGGTAGCAACCTCACACCCATCCACATTGTAACACAACATAGGCAAGAAGCACGGTCAATACCACAGACCCAGAAAGGCATGTGCAGTAAGTGGACAGTCTTTTGATAGCAGTAAGTATTTTACACTCATTGCAGATGGCTGTTGTCTCGTGGATGCCGATTAAGGCAGCCTCTGATTCAGCCTCTGATTCAGAGGGGTTGGGTTAAATGCAGACACCATTCAGTTGTACAACTGACTCGGTATCCCCCTTTCCCTTTCATCCCGATGCCTTTCTGCCCAAACTCCACAACCACTCCGAAGCGTATACAGAATGCCCTGCCGTGTAAATATTTCATAGATGAAAGTGCTTACATCACCCAGCTCTGTGGGAGATACAGGAGCTCCATACTTCTGTCACTTCACTAGGAAGCCACAATCTAAAAAAACGAGAGAAAAAAGAACCCACAATCTAGTCACACACCACTTGGACAGAGATTCCCACATTGCACACAAAATGTCAGTCATTAAGCCGGCATGCCCACTTTTGCACAGTTTTTCAGTCGATTTGGTATGTTACTGTACTGTGGTATCTGTCCCTTACTTCCATCCCGTGTCCTCCACCACCACTCCCAGTGGCCCCCCCCCCTGTATTATTCATCATACAGGACTCCTGCCCCGCTTCCCCAAGCTATTTATACCCAGCAGCCCCTGCTCATTTACCGCATCCCTAGTCCCCCGCTGCTCGACACAGCAAGCCTTTATCCATCTGTATCATGGATTACATCCCCTCTCTCTCTCTCTCTCTCTCTCTCTCTCTCTCACTCATCTTCCATTTTCTCCCTTGTGATTCGCTTCTCTTCTTCTACTCTCTCTTTACATCCTCCTCCTCAATCCCCACTCACTTCCTCCTTCCATATTAGTTATCCTCAGTCCAAATGTTTATTACTTTTCTATTCAAAGGATAGTTGTTGGCACAGAGTGGTGACCCAAGCCGGGTTGACAAACCAAGCCATATAGATCACTCACTCGTCGACAATAAAATCATAGCCACGTTTTATTGTTTTCAGTAAACGCTGCGATATTGAAATATAGTCACAAGGACAAAACAGCCTCAACCAGCCACATTATGGTTACAGCAATTACACACGCCATAAACTGTCCCATCCTGATGGGCTCGACCACATGACTACACAGATGCTTAGCCTATGGCTGGCAGCAGTATGTTATTCAACATTTATACCCTCTATATATTAGTGTAATTATACAGTATTATAAAATCTCCTTTCCTTTTCTACCTTGTTATTTCTGTCTTTTGTTTCGATCGTTCTCTCAGCCTCTACAAATCGTTTCCCATCTGTCTCCCTCCTTCTGAAGTGCATTTATAGTCTTGAGTGTCCACAACATATACTGAACAAAGATTTGACTGAGTTACAGTTCATATAAGGAATTTAGTCAATTTAAATAAATTCGTTAGGCCCTAATCGATGGATTTGACATGACTGGGTATCTGTTTGTCACAGATACCTTAAAAAAAAGTATGGGCGTGGATCAGAAAACCAGTCAGTATATGGTGTGAGCACCATTTGCCTCATGCAGCACGACATCCCCTTCGCAGAGTTGATCAGACTGTGTATTGTGGCATGTGGAATGTTGTCCCACTCCTCTTCAATGGCTGTGCGCAGTTGCTGGATATTGGCGGGAACTGGAACACTCTGTCGTACACGTTGATCCAGAGCATCCCAAACATGCTCAATGAGTTGTGACATGTCTGGTGAGTATGCAGGCCAAGAACTGGGACATTTTCAGCTGAAGCATGAGGTGATGGCGGCGGATGAATGGCACGACAATGGGCTTCAGGATATCATCACGGTATCTCTGTGCAATGAAATTGCCATCGATAAAATGCAATTGTGTTCGTTGTCTGTAGCTTACGCCTGCCCATACCATAACCCCACCGCAACTCTGGGGCACTCTGTTCACAATGTTGACATCAGCAAACTGCTCACCCACATGGCGCCATACACGTGGTCTGTGGTTGTGTTGCCGTTTGAACATACTGCCAAATTCTCTAAAGTAACGTTGGAGGCGGTTTATGGTAGAGAAATGAACATTAAATTCTCTTGCAACAGCTCTGGTGACCATTCCTGCAGTCAGCATGCCAATTGCGCGCTCCCTCAAAACTTGAGACATCTGTGGCATTGTGTTGTGTGACAAAACTGCGCATTTTAGAGTGTAATGATCATGCTGTTTAATCAGCTTCTTGATATACCACACCTGTCAGGTGGATGGATTATCTTGGCAAAGGAGAAATGCTCACTAACAGGGATAAAAACAAATTTGTGCACAACATTTGAGAGAAATAAGCTTTTTGTGCATATGGAAGATTTCTGGGATAATTTTTTCAGCTCATGAAACATGGGACCAATACTTTACATGTTGTGTTTATATTTTTGTTCAGTGTACATCGGTCATAACTTTGTGTATTTATGAATTATCCGTTGTATCTTTAAAAGCGCTGCGTTAACCTCTTTACATTCGATGTCCTTTCTCTGGTTCTAGATTGCACTAGATTCATGCTAGATTGTTGAGAAATTCCATTTGCAGATACACAAGTATTTGCTGTAGTCCCTGGCGCCCCGAAATGAAAAAAAATGAATAAATAGACATGGAGAGAAAAAGAGGGGAGAGGTGACTGATGTGGTTGATGGGAATATTATCTGGGGCCAAATCCTATATTTCATCACCAGGTCAATCATAAGGTTTCCACAACCACAATAGAGACCCAGTCAAGTGTTTCATGTCTTTCGATTCTAATCTTTGTCAGCAAAGAAGGCAATGCCATGTTTATGATCCTACGAATATACACATAAACGCTGAATACTATGGATATACGTGCAAGGAAGATGAAGTTAGATGTGAGAGGAAAGAGACACAATGACTGCATCACTATTCCCAAAGCTGTCACCAAGGCAAAATGTTTACTACATGATCCCATGTGTTATTTTATAGTTTTGATGTCTCCACTATTATTCTACAATGTAGAAAATAGGACAAATAAAGAAAAACCCTTGAATGAGTAGGTGTCCAAACTTTTGACTGGTGCTGTATAGGTTTTATGACAAGATTGAGTCGGATGTATGGTTGTAGGTTCCTAATTTAATAACTTATTTACTTTGAACAACCACGGACAAAAAGTGACAGTGAAATTCTTCCCGAGAGAAAAGAAGGTGTTTTCAATGCTAATACATTTCCACCATCTCCAACGAAAACATAATTAATTTGGGTCAAAGAGGTATTCCCCAGTTGTTGTTGTTTGGTTGAAATGTATCAACAAATGTGGAATTACATCCATTAGATTTTCACACACGTCTCCATGTGAGGTGTTAATAGCCAGAGTAAAGAGCAAAACTCACTGGTCTTTATGTATTCTCTCCTGTCTCTCTGTCTCTCTCTCTCCCTCTACAACCCCCCCCTCTCTCTCTTTCTCTCTCTCTCTCTTTATCTCTCTGACCTGACTCAGTGTCTGGGAGAGAGGATCACAGGTGCTTCTCCTCAATACAGGTAACACTGTAGGGGGGACCGGCTAGCTGACCGCACCGTCACCGCGTCATTTCCACTCACGCTCGCTCACACATCACGAGATTGGCTGTTCCCACCGCGGCTCCTTTCAAGCTTACGTGAGATGAAGCCTTACGGGGGGGAATATTGCTAATGAGGCGAAGATCACTGGCTGTCGTTTTGTGTTTGTTTACAATGACATAAGAGGAGCCCCGCTCCTCCTCCTCCTGTATGGTTGGTGGCCAATGGATATAATTATCATGTGGGGGAAAACAACAACAGGAAGCGCTGTCAATGTGATGGTTGGATGTGTTTTTGAAGATGCTAGCTAAGGAACGCGCATGCTGCTGGGAGAGAGATGTATACTGTATGATGTGCTAGTTAAGTTGCCAACTAATATGGAGTTGTTTGAAGACTTGCCAGTTGGGTATTCCGTTAGAGAAGAGAAATGGGTGTGGAACGATTTGTGGGATATCCATGCCATTGCCACATGTATGATTTGATTGAATGTGGAAATAATTTTGTTTTATGCATCACTAATGAATGGTTTCTCTAGCAATTATCCCTTTGTTAGATGATATGCTTGTGTAGTGTGGCATGTGCTTTGTTGTTCTGTCTGCTCAACACTCTTGGAATACATACTGCTACTTCTCTTTTAAACTTGATTTAAAGACTCAGTTTGTAACCCAGCCACATTCAAATCAAATGTTATTGGTCACATACACATGGTTAGCAGATGTTAATGCGAGTGTAGCGAAATGCTTGTGCTTCTAGTTCCAACAGTGCAGTAATATCTAACAAGTAATCTAACAATTCCACAACAACTACCTAATACACACACATCTAAAGGGATGGAATATGTACATATAAATATAAATATATGCATGAGAGATGACCAAGCGACATAGGCAAGATGGTATAAAATACAGTACATACATATGAGATAAGTAATATAAGATATGTAAACATTATTAAAGTGGCATTATTTAAAGTGACTAGTGATCCATTTATTGACGTGGCCAATGATTCGAGTCTGTATGTAGGCAGCAGCCTCTCTGTGTTAGTGGTGGCTGTTTAACAGTCTGATGGCCTTGAGATAGAAGCTGTTTTTCAGTCTCAGCTTTGATGCACTTGTACTGACCTCGCCTTCTGGATGTTAGCAGGGTGAACACGCAGTGGCTTGGGTGGTTGTTGTCCTTGATGATCTATCTGGCCTTCCTGTGACATTGGGTGCTGTAAGTGTCCTGGACGGCAGGTAGTTTGCCCCCGGTGATGCGTTTTGCAGGCCGCACCACCCTCTGGAGAGCCTTGCGGTTGAGGGTGGTGCAGTTGCCGTACCAGGCGGTGATACAGCCCGACAGGACACTCTCAATTGTGCATCTGTAAAAGTTTGTGGGGGCTTTACATGACAGGCCAAATTTCATCAGCCTCCTGAGGTTGAAGAGGCGCTGTTGCACCTTCTTCACCACACTGTCTGTGTGGGTGGACCATTTCAGTTTGTCTGTGATATGTACGCCGAGGAACTTAAAACGTTCCACCTTCTCCACTGCTGTACCATCGATGTGGATGTTGGGGTGCTCCCTCTGCTGTTTCCTGAAGTCCACGATCATCTCCTTTGTTTTGTTGACGTTGAGTGAGAGGTTGTTTTCCTGACACCACACTCCGAGTGCCCTCACCTCCTTCCTGTAGGCTGTCTCGTTGTTGTGGGTAATCAAGCCCACTACTGTTGGGCCGTCTGCAAACTTGGTGATTGAGATGGAGGCGTGCATGGCCACGGAGTCGTGGGTGAACAGGGAGTACAGGAGGGGGCTGAGCACGCACCCTTCTGGGGCCCCAGTGTTGAGGATCAGCGAAGTGGAGATATTGTCTTCTGCCTTCACCACCTGGGGGCGACCTGCCAGGAAGTCCAGGACGCAATTGCACAGGGCGGGTTTGAGACGCAGGGCCTCAAGCTTAATGATGAGCTTGGAGGGTACTATGGTGTTGAATGCTGAGCTGTAGTCAATGAACAGCATTCTTACATAGTTATTCCTCTTGTCCAGATGGGATAGGGCAGTGTGTAGTGTGATGGCAATTGTGTCGTCTATGGACCTGTTGGGGCAGTATGCAAACTGAGGTGGGTCTAGAGTGGCAGGTAAGGTGGAGGTGATATGATCCTTGACTAGTCTCTCAAAGCACTTCATGATGACAGAAGTGAGTGCTAGTCATTTAGTTCAGATATCTTTGCCTTCTTGGGTACAGGAACAATGGTGGCCATCTTGAAGCATGTGGGGACAGGAGACTGGGATAGGGAGAGATTGAATATGTTCCTAAACACACCAGCCAGCTGGTCTGCGCATGCTCTGAGGACGTGGCTAGGGATGCCATCTGGGCCGGCAGTGTTGCGAGGGTTAACACGTTTAAATGTCTTACTCACGTTGGCCACGGAGAAGGAGAGTCCTTGGTAGCAGGCTGCGTCAGTGGCACTGTATTATCCTCAAAGCAGGCAAAGAAGGTGTTTAGTTTGTCTGGAAGAAAGACGTCGGTGTCCGTGAAGTGGCTGGTTTTCTTTTTGTAATCTGTAATTGCCTGTAGACCCTGCCACATACGTCCCGTGTCTGAGCCGTTGAATTGCGACTCCACTTTGTCCCTATACCGACATTCCGCTTGTTTGATTGCCTACACTTTTATTTTCGACCATATTCCCAGTCATCGTTCCATGGTTAAATGCAGTGGTTTGCGCTTTCAGTTTTGCGCGAACAACTACGCAAATGCAGTGATTGTCTCACAGTATGAACATACTGTAGATGATTGCACAGTAATTATAGTGATTTTGTCTCTTGATCATTTGTGAGCTGTCATGGGAGGGCATATTAATTTGTTTGTGATATACTTCTATACATAGGCCTATACCATAGACCAAAATAGATTCCCATCAGCCTAGTTTCACAACTAAATGGTTCATCAAGATGAAATGGGATCTTGTGAGTTTGTGGGAGGCTGCAAAATGTCTCAAATACAATCTCTCTATCCCTCTTTCTCTCTCTTTCTTTCTCTCTCTCTATGGTTTTAGGTTCCTAATTTAATCATAGATTTACTTTGAACAACCACAGGCAAAAGGTGACAGTGAAATTCTTCCCCTGAGAGAAAATAAGTTGTTTTCAATTCTAAAACATTTCCACTAGCTCCAAAGAGACTCTCTCTCTCTCTGCCACACTCCCTCTTTTTCTCTCTCTCCCGTCAATGAAGGCTGCAAGGTTTCTCAATTCTCTCTTTCTCTCTTTCCCATCGGTGCCAGTAGATGCTGTACATGGAGAGGGCAACACTGTAATCCCACATCACAAAGCCCACATAGCCACATAGTGCTGTTATTATGACTCAAACACAGAATGACGAAGGAGTTCAAATTAAGTGTTACCCAACAAAGTAAGAGGCCGTGTTTAATAAAGCGTTCCTGTGAGTATCAACCAGTCAAATGTAAGTTAGAGTGACACACCGTCCGCACGGAATATTAACCACTGCCGCTGTTTTTCTCGTCTTTAAAAATGCATCCGCCTAAATATTGCATATATTGTACAATTTCATTAATACGGCGTGAGTGTTGAATAATATCGACGCTTCTTATCGTTTGCGCAAAACATCACTCAAACCTGCTTACTAAACTTTAGTCTATAGGCAAGGCAAAGCGAAACTTTATGGTTTTCCTTACATATAAATGACCCTCAGCTTCCTAGAATGACACCTTATGCGAATGGGGCCGTCGACCGATTCACTACTTTCAAAGACAAACCTTTTGTGGAGAAACAAGTAAAGAAAAAAATCAACAGATAAAACAGGTGCTCCATACGATACCCATCCCAGATATTTAATCTCTCTGGAAAGTCATCTTTTAAATTCAGGAGAGGAGAAGTGGATAGATCCTCTCTTTTAGTCCTGTAGCTACACTCAATCTTGAGTTGGGGAGGCTGGGAGAGGTTGGGGCAGGGGAGGCTGAGGGAGGGGAGACTGGGGAGGCTGGAGCCTTTGGCCCTAAGTGTGGGGAGAGCTCTGCTGAACACGTCGGGCCCAATCCCGACGGGCCCAATCCGCGAGTGAATTTACTGCCGTTCTGCTTCCTGCTCTAGTGGGCAGATAAGATTACAGAATTTAGATTCAGCACCAGTACTCCTCCTCAGCATGGCTAACAAACACACACACACACACACACACACACACACACACACACACACACACACACACACACACACACACACACACACACACACACACACACACACACACACCAACCACACATACAGGGAGAGGAAGGAAGTCCCGGGTAACCATGGTATTTTGTAGCTGCAATACCATGCAATAGGTGGTATGGGTTGATTCACATATTGTAGTCATGAGACAGGCGGATGATTTTGCAATGTAACATACTGTACTTCACCCCACCAGTATCCCTATGCAGAGTGCGTAGCCTGCATTTGATCAATCAACGTGGAGAAAAAATTTGATTTGACCAACAAGTAAACACTTGATATGCCGACTGTTGACAGCTGACAGTTGGTTCGACAGTATACCTCACATATATCCTCACTGAGCCATCTTGTCAGTTCAGGGTGTGCCACGTGCTCAACTAATTGCATATGAATAATACATATAACTAAGTTGACAGATGTTTCAAGAGCCAAGATCTATCCAAAGAAATGTAGAAACAAAAAACTGCATTCAATTCATATTTTGGGGTGAAATAACATACAGAGATGCAATAATCCATTTACAAAAAGGTGTATCTACCTCCTTTATTTTGTCCTAATTCAATCAGAGCCTCGTGAGGGCCTAATCTCATTATCTGCGGTTAGCAGACCGCGGGCGGCGTGCAATGATGATCTCGACAGGACAGATTACCTGTGAATTATCCACTCAGAAAAGGACTATCACTTCTCAAGAGGCTGAGGTGTCAATTGATTTGAATCTTCAGTCCCCAATGTGACGTGTCTCTCTCACACCTCCAGTCAATTACAGGCCAGAAAGACAAATGGTTGGTCTAGTTAACCCAACGGTATATGTTCTAATGATGCAGGTTGCATCCACATGCTCCAGGGAGAAGCTCGTTTGACCTTCGCAAAATGGGGGACAATGTTTCATATTATGAGGCATGTCTTACCTTGCTTCAAAGTAGCCTCTAGCCAAAATCCCACCATAGAAATGGGGAGACAATAATTTTATAAAGACTTATTCATATTGTTCTCCTGTTGTAATTATTTTCTTTCAACTTTCTTTCATTGTCTAGCAGCCAAAGGTATTATCCTAGTCATATTACCAACCCATGATAGTTGTTACATATTTATATCTCCCCTCAAAAGGATATTTCCATCTCTGTCCGTGAAACCGCTTGCATGTGCGTTGCGCATTTTAGAACTGTGTTTTCCCGCCAATTGCATTTTGGAACATTTGCCTCTTTGCACATTGCGGCGCTTAAAATGTGAAGAAGTAATAGTTTATCAACATTTTAAGCTAAATGTTCGGATCTGTTCCATCAGCCTTACTAATTGATATGGTGTATAGCTCCACTACACAACTTTGATACGCAATGTGGGGAGTAAGGAGTATACGCAATGCCCACTGAAAAATAAGTGGGTATACGGCATATACCTGCATATACCCTTCACTACACCACTGCTCTTGTAAGCCTGTTAAAACACCTTTCACAACCCCACCATCCACCATGTCAGGACCATTGATGACAACACTCTCTTGACACATGACACATAACGTGGCCCGAGGTGGGCAGAGTACTGAAAATCTGTACTTAAGAAAAAGTACCGTTACTTAGATTGTAATTTACTCAAGTAATAAGAAGGAAACTACTTAAGGAGTAGTTATACATTTAGTTTGGTAATGTTTTACCTTATGGTAAACTGTGACAGCAAACAAAAAGAACAACAAGTTAGTGGAATTGATTTGACATGAATGATTTATTTAACCCTGCCAGCACCATCTTGCAGATGTCGTCCAGCACAGGTAGTCTCCAATGAAGACTGAATTCAACTAAGTCCTTAGGCTGTTCATTTTCAATATACTCAATTTCATAAAAAGGGAAATGGTGCTCAAGACATTGGAATAATTTCACAATTCACAATTTCAGTAGCATTAAAGCTGCAATTTGTAACTTTTTAGGTGGCACAACCAAATTCACATAGAAATGTGCGTTATAGATGTGTCATTGCCATTGAAAGCAAGTTTAAGAAGTGGTAGATCTGCTCTGCGTGCACTATTTCAATGCTTCCTGTTCTTAAGTTTTGTGTTTGTACACCAACTTCAAACAGCTGGAAATACAATATTTTTGGTTATGGAAAATATATTTCACAGCGGTTTAGATAGTACATTGAGTCTCTACACTATACTTGCCTGTTTTGTCACATAAACTGAAATGAGGTGAACTATTAGAATTTTAGCAACCAGGAAATGGCGGAGCGATTTTTGCATAGAAAATGCATTTCACAAAATAATTTGAAGTACATGCGATGTTGAATGCGTACTAAAAGGATTTAGATCAAGTGTGATGTTTAAATGTTTACTTAATGAAATATCAAGGAGGATCAGGTTAGTGTTACAACAGTCAAACCAGGGTTGCCGGAAAACGTGTGGTCAGGCGGCATTTGCCACAGCACTTTTCAATCAGGTGCGGCAGTGCCACACTTCTTTTGATTTAGTTTAATAAAATATATTGATGCAAAGCTTTAAAAATAGGGACAAAGGGATTTTTATCGATTTGCCTCATGATTGGTCAACTCCTTCACAATTTCTCTGTCCTTCACATCGGAGTGCTGCTGCAGGCTCTGTGCATGTCTTGACCAATCAATCGCATTTTGCGTGGGCCGGACACAACACACAAAGCTCAAGTGTTCTCCACTTTCTTCAGGCATTTATTTAGCAAGGATAAGGATGGCTACTTTGAATAATTAGTTTTTTGGGGGTTACTACATGATTCCATATGTGTTATTTCATAGTTTTGATGTCTTCACTATTATTCTACAATGTGGAAAATAGTCAAATAAAGAAAAACCCTTGAATGAGTGTCCAAACTTTTGACTGGTACTGAATATATATATATATATATATATATTATGTTGGATATAAAAGACTGTAAAAACACCAGCTCCAAGTGATTTTAAATTAAGAAATCTGTTCCCACGCATAATGGAGAGACACGTGATCGTATACAAATGTAAAAAAGGTTTGAAATGATTATGTTTTAGTCAAACCTTATATCTGTTTGGGCTTCTTGCGGTCAATTTGCAGTCTACAAATTATTTGTAATTATGCTCTGGCCCCCCGACCATCCTCTCAAGAAAAAATCGTCCCGCGGCTGAATCTAATTGATGATCCCTGGTTTAATGGGTCCGTTTTATTGTCATCTGGCATTTATCATTTTCTCACCTGACTTTACATGGCTAAGCCTAATATCATGAGGGACAGCTGGTTGGTCGGTCACTTTTGCTAGCTGTAATGTTAAATCATTAAATCACCCAGTGAAACGTAAAATGTTTTTTGCGCATTTAAATCAACTTAATAAATATCGTCTTTCTTCAGGAGAAACATATCCGCATTTTCGACCACTCTCGCTTAAAAGGAGGGGGGATCAGTCAGTCATATCATTCTAATTTTCATTCTAAAACTAGAGGAGCAGCCATTTTAATTAGTAAGAACATACCGTTCGCAATGTCAAGTGTAGAGGCAGACTCTGCAGGCCGTTTCATTATTGTAGTAGGAAGACCGTGTACTACACCTGTTATCTTAGCAAACATTTACGCACCAAATTGGGACAACAGTTCATTCTTCACAAATTTACTTTCTCGATTCCTAAATATGGATGCCTAATATTAGATGGTGATATGAATTGTGTACTGTTCCCCAATCAGTATCGTAGCTCTCCTAGGGTATCATCTCCATCAAAGACTCGCAATTAATCTCTTAAAACATATGACATATATGATGCATGGCATTTCCGCAATCCCACAGCTAGGGAGTATTATTTTTTCTCGCCAGTTCATAAGACCTTCTCACGTTTAGACCATTTTTTCCTGGACAATAGATTTCTGATTACCACGCTATCGTCATTTCGGATCATTCTCCCCTTACGACGAAGCTAATTATACCAAATACACAGCCTAATTATCATCCTTCGTGGCTTAACTCACTGCTGCTATCAGAAGAAACATTTGTTTGTTTTATATAATCTCAAATTGAGATGCTTAATCAAACCCCTGGAATGTCTCCTACGACAGTATGGGAATCAATGCAAGCCTATCTAAGGGGTCAAATTATATTGTAGCGACCCGCACAGACAGCTGTGTGTTATGTGTTAGGCTAGTAGGTGGTTGTGTTGTACTGACCAGTACCCAGTGTTCGCGGGGTCCGACATGCCAATCAACCTGCTATCTGCCAATCACGGGAATGCCTGGAATGTTCTGATGCCGGGCATCCTAGCGGTTGGCGGAGTGGCGTGGAGGGGGGTTGGGCAGGGGGATGGAGCATTGGAAGTTAAGACCAGGTTTAGCCTTTGTTCTCCCTCTTTACGTCTGGGCTTCACAAGAGAAGGTCACGATTGGCTTGTGGGTTATCTGTCATTTATTTGGCGTGTGCTACGGCCCAAACAGTAGCCTGTGTAAAGTTGGTTTAATAAACCGTCAATTCGCAAACTCAAGCCTCTGTCTGGACAATTGTTCATTTATGATCTTGTCAGGTCATTACAATATGTACAGCGCAAGATTAAGGAAGTGCAATATTCAACGCCTTGGGGAATTTACAAATAAAATCTTGGATTTGGATATGGCATATTCACACTCTTCATCTGCAGACCAACTAAAACAAAGTTTGACACTTCAGAAGGAGTTTGATCTTCTTTCAACTCGACAAACTGAAAATCATATTAGTAAATCTCGATACCAAAATTATGAACATGGAGTGAAATCAGGGAAAATTTTAGCACGTCAGGGAACAGCAAATCAAACCATACCTGAGATAAATGACGAGCTGGGTAATGTATTGATCATTAGTGATCAATTCATGCTTTCATAACTTTTACTCACAATTGTGACAGACCGGCTCATATCGGTTTTATGTAGCAAAATTTGAAATTGTGTTTTTTACATTGGATAAAAGTAGACTGCATTTTTGTGGAACAGTGGGAAAGTAATTATGCTTTGAAGTTGATAAACTTGTAAACTCACTTTTGAGAAAATGGCCTTTGAATATTTGTACCTACTGGAGAGCTCTCCTTTGTCTACACCCATTCAGCATTGTTCACACCCTCTTAAGCCAGCCCCACCCATCTCTTTAAGGATTCACATGTGAGGTCATGTGCTAAACAGTGAGTAGTCTAGTAAAGATTAAGACTAAAAAATGTAAAAGTAGTAGCCTACAATAAGGAAAAAATCCAGGTAAACAGAAAGATAAAAAGTGTCCAGATAAAAATAATTTTTTGTGTGTATATCTATCCATCTATGTCCTTAATCAGTATAAAGGAGGAAATGTTGCTCATTTGTTGAGGAAAATCAAAGCTGTGGATGCATTACATTAGCTGTGGATGTTCGAGAAGGCATTTCTGCCCCCAAAAACATTTTGATAAAAAAAAGAAAGAATTAAGTTCAAACGGCTCTCCTGTGAAGTCTTGCGACATAAGCCTAGTTTCCTGAAATGGGTTACATTTTTACACTTCGTTAAATACACAGGTAACACTACCTTATTCAACACCTTCTTTCAGAATTTAGATATTCCTACAGTTGAACCTAAGATTTGCTGCTGAATTGGATGAACAGTTATCTGTAGAAGAGATTGTGGTGGCAATTAAATCTATGCGTTGTGGTAAATCCTCTGGTCCCAATAGATTTCCGAGCAAAGTCTTTGGAATTTTTTTTAATCAACTTTCTCCTCTCTTGCTTTCCGTATTTGAGGAATCATTCTCCTCAAACTCTGTACCCTCAACAATGAGACAGGCATGTATTTCACTTATTCTGAAAAATAAAATAAAACTCAGTGTTGTTGATATAGGCCAATTTCTAGATACTGTACTTTCTAAGATACTTTCCCGCCGTTTTGAATCAGTCCTTCTTCATTCTTCATTCTTTTTTCAAGATTTGATGTATTTATAGTATATTTTATAATCCCTCTTCATCTGACACACACTAAATAGTGTCATCACTTGATGCTGAGAAGGCGATTGATCAGGTGGAGTGGGATTTTCTTTTTTATACTCTCAAATTAATTGGATTTGGTCCCAATTTTATATCCTGGATCAAAGTCCTTTAATTTTCCCTTATGGCTGCAATGTGCACAAATAATAACCTTTCATCCTATCTCCAACTTCAATGTGGGACAAGACTGGGTTGTCCCGTCCCCTCGGATGTTAGCCATCACAATATAGTCTTTAACCATAGCAATACGTACTAACACCACTATCAAAGCTATTCGAAGAAGGAGCTTAGAGCATAAAGTCTCACTCTATGTGGATGACATGCTATTATATACAGTGCATTTGGAAAGTATTCAGACCCCTTTTTTTCAAATTTTGTTACGTTACAGCCTTATTCTAAAATGGATTAAATTAATGGTCTCAGAAATCTACAAACAATACCCCATAATGACAAAGTTATTATTTTTTAATGTATAAACATTTACAAAAAAACAAAAACAGAAATTACTTATTTACATAAGTATTCAGACCCTTTGCTATGAGACTCGAAATTGAGCTCAGGTGCATCCTGTTTCCATTGATCATCCTTGAGATGATCTTGATTGGAGTCCACCTGTGGCAAATTCAATTGATTGGACATTATTTGGAAAGGCACAAACTTGTCTATATAAGATCCCACAGTTGACAGTGCATGTCAGAGCAAAAACCAAGCCATGAGGTCGAATACATTTTCCTTAGAGCTCCGAGACAGGATCGTGTGGAGGCACAGATCTGAGGAAGGGTACCGAAAAATGTCTGCAGCATTGAAGGTCCCCAAGAACACAGTGGCTTTCACCCATTCCGGGTGAAGATGGTTGAGAAACTGTCAAGCGTGTACAAAGCTGTCTTCAAGGCAAAGTGTGGCTACTTTGAAGAATATCAAAAATAAAATATATTTTGATATGTTTAACACTTTTTTGGTGACTACATAATTCTATATGTGTTATTTTATAGTTTTGACGTCTTCACTATTATTATACAATGTAGAAAATAGTAAAAATAAAGAAAAATCCTTGAATGAGTAGGTATGTCCAAACCTTTGACTGTGACTGTATATATTTACCCACCATGAGGTTGGAAAAAAACTGAAATGGTGAAAATGATGATCATGCCCTTTTAGTGTAAGAGCTGTTTAAAAATACCGCCTGAAATTTCAGCCTGTTTTTGTCGAATGGAGTTTTATCCTGCTTGGTGATATCACCAGGCGCTAAATTAGTTCCAAGTTCCAAGCCTCTCTGCAAATAACCGATAGCGTTCAGTTTTCCCTTCCCACCAGACAGTCAGTCCTAGCCAAAGTCTTGCTTGAGAAATTGCTATTTGTTTAGAAGCATTTTTTTCTCATTTTTATTGAAAACAATCCCAGTAAATTACTTAATTGTTACCCAGAAATGTTTTGATATTGAGATTTTGAAAAAGGCTGTATTGGACCTTACTTGTAGTTACTACTCACCTCTGAATGTGGCCAACCAGGCCTGTGTCTTAAGATGGCACGCCTACTCTCCACCTCTCCATCTTTCTCCATGCACCTGAACCCAGGTATTGGCTCTGTTGACTTTTCAGATTGAATATTTATTTCCTGAAATTTGAAATTGCAGAGTAAAAAAAACAAGAACATTCTGCCTTCTTGATCCAAATCCAGACTGCCCCACTGTAGTACCCAGTGACCAGCTTTCCCACAGTGAGACCGGCCAGCAGTCACGTTCCCTTTTGCCCTTTTGCTCAGTTTGTCCCATGCGGTATTGCGGTACCAATTACCGCTAGTAGCATTTTAGCCAAAGACTGTTATTCAAGCTGTCTAGTCTGTTTTATAAATGTGCAAGTAGCATAAACACAATTATATAAGGAATTGGCAACTGGTTCTCATTCTGAGAAATAAGGTAGGCCACTTGATTACAACATCTGAACAAAGTGCACAGGCTAACATGCTGTTCAAAGAGTTGAAGGTGGACAAAAAGCGGTGTTTATAACAATTAAACTGTTCTGCCTGTTAAGCTACAGTAGCAAATAGATCCAATTTGGCTAAACTTGAAATATAAAGATTAGCTGGCTACTCACTAGCATGTGGGCTTGTGATTGAGAGATTGTTTATGAGACGTGTTCATTTTCTATAGCCTAGTGCCTGCTACAAGAAGTAAGTTATTATTAGTGAATGTGCATTATGCATGGTTCTGGTTACATTTGGAACAAAAAAGGGCACTTTCATAGATAGACTTGAAAGCCAGATCAGTGATTATTGCAAAAAAAGCAGGTGAAATTATTTTGATAAAATAATACAATTATTAGTGTGTCTTATGGTTGTGGAAGGCTTATATTTAGCCTAGGTACTGTATAACTTCACAAGCTCTGAATTCATTCGATTTTGCTGACTGTTTGAGCTGCATTGTATTCAATCTTTAATTGGACAACAAAGCTTATTTTGAGAAAACATGAAGCAACAGATAGCCTACAGTAACATAAACAAATGAAAATGCTATTTTGTTCTCTGAAATTATATATTTTTTGTTCTCTAATGTTACCTGAGACCTTCATAAACACAACCAAAAGAACACATTTCCGATATCATATATGAAATATATGTGTTAGAAAGTTGGTCCCTCGAGGCCAGGCTTTTCTCGTGTTAATTGTATTTTGATTCTCTTTTCATCCATAACTATAACGTTATGAATTGCACATCAAACAAGCTAAATTCATAATTCTCTTGAATTTCTGAAAATGTCCCCTCCCCTGCCCTCCCTGACATTTTTCTTTTTCCACCTGCCCCCCCAAAGGTCTGTGCACGGCCCTGCCAGCCAATGCTTTAAGGCCGTCTGTGCTTGCATTGTTTGCGATAAATGCATCTGGTAGTTCTTGAAGGTAAATGTTCTGAAATAATCCTGTCTTTATATGTAATATTTGATTTCTGTGGAGTGTAAGTGGGAGGTTATTCCCCAGTTGCCTTAAGACAGCTGTGTGATCGGCTCTTATTACAGATAGGCCTTTCATATTAGCCTGCATACATACCTGCTGTTTGTCCCTACTCAGAAACTCTGGAAATTACACTGGTTGGTGGTGAATTGGCAAACATGGAATGGGTCCGATTCAGAAAAATCTTAATTTCAGACAGAGTAGACTATTCAACATTCCAGGGCTGCAACTTTTAGCAGCACACAATATAGATAATTTACATGGTGACACATTTTTTTTTATGCCTTCGAGGATATGCCTCTCCTCCAGTATGTGGATTTAAGTAATAGCCGAATACTCGAATGGCTATTGTCAGACACTTTTGAAAGTTACCCCTAGACTTTACCACCTCAACATGAGCCTCAACTCAGAAATGTGGTGGAAAAATTCAAGGGGTGTGAATACTTTCCGTAGGCACTGTAAACTTTCCTTGTGGGGGAAAGTTCTGTCTAAAATAGGTATAATATGGGCCAAGTAGGAGGATGTGAGAATAGTGAACATCATGCACCTTCTTAATTCTGTAAATGGCCTGATTGTCCTGGCACTAAATGCTGCCATGTACAAGACAACGCCTGCAGTGAATGGGTGCAAATGCAGAGACAGGGACAGGGACGCCCACTGACATGCCAAGCGTACAGCTATCAAATTTAACCTCTTAGATTGGTTGTTTACAGGCAATTATTTGTATGGTCTAAATACTAAAGACTTCCATTTCTTAACTCCATGAACATGATGTCAAATTACATATCTTCACCACTGAAGTGTTACATTTGCTAGCTAGTTAACTTACTATAATTAAGTGATTGTGTTAACCAAGTTAGTTAGCTAACTAGCTAAAGTTATTTAGAGTGAGTTATCAACTATCAGACTTGAGTCTCAAGTCCTGAAAATTGGAGTCAACCAGTGACTTGGAATTGGACTCAGAGTCGACCAGTGGAGATTTTGTTTTCATAATTCAAAATGCTAGCTACAACAAAGCATGTTCGGTAGCTATTAGCTAGCTAGCCTTACTAATGCGCAACAAAGCTATTTTTCAAAATTATGAACTGTAGCTTGAAAGATTGTTTGACCGCAGACGTTAGCTTGAACGAGGTACTTGTGACTTGACTTGGACACAAGTATAAAGGACTTGGACTTAAACGCTAGGGCGAATTAGAGCATAATATGGTGTTAACTTCTCTGATCTACCCATCCCGGTATCGGGATAATTGTCATCAGCAACGCTGAATAGCATAGCGCCACAGTCAAATAATATTACAAAAAAATATTCATATTCATGAAATCACAAGTGCAATATTGCAAAACACAGCTTAGCCTTTTGTTGAATCTGGTTGATATCCCTTTAAATGGATGATAGGCATGCATAAGAACAGAGAGGTTTAAAAAAAAAAAAAAGAGGCACTTCCTGATTGGATTTTCCTCAGGTTTTCGCCTGCAATATCAGTTCTGTTAAACTCACAGACAATATTTTGACAGTTTTGGAAACTTATAGCCTAATGTAAATACAAATACATATAGCTTAATATCATTGCACTGTTTGCGAGGAGAGCTTTATTGCGAGTAGGAATGTCATTGTATTGTGTAGTTTACACTCTGTATCATGAATAAAAGTTGATTTGATTAGCTTGGCTACAATATTTGAACACATGGCTACAATATACTGTACCCTATTACAAAATTAAAGTAAACTATCAATTCATAGAATATATGTTTATAAATTAAACATGCTAAGTAGTGAACATAAATCATTACTACGTAGAATTGCAGGAAATAAAATATAACCTAAATGCATTATTACCTCCAACTTGGCCCAATTCACATTTGAATTTGCCCGCCCTGACTTATCAAGCTAGTAGTAGTACCAAAAATCGTCCGTGGCATACTGCATACTTTTTACTAAACAGTACGTTTTGCCCTACCCAGTACGTTTATCCCCACCCAGTGACCTTTCGTAGTACAGTTAGTACACAGTATGCAGTTTAATTAAGTAGTAGACAAGCCAGATTCCGGACACGGCCATTGTATTCTGCAACCTGCCCATCCAAGCCTTGTTTGGTGTGTTTTCGCAACAAAATGTCTCCAGGAAATATTTCAGGTTTGCGCTGAGCGTTGTTGATGTAGCACAGCGGACTGAAATAGCCCAAAAGTTCAATGTGGCATAAAATTACCTTAAATGTGATAACAGCAATGAGTTAGTATTTTATCAGGCGCACACATCCTCCACTCAATGATTTTGTAGCAAAAACATAAGTAGAAAAAAATTATATCAATGGCTTTTAATTTTGTGAAAAAGAGGTACCTTTCTTGAGAACATACTTCAACAATACTTTTAAGACCTCAGACAAAGCCTCCAGCAACAACAAGTGAAGAGAAAATATTTAATGTACAAAAAATTTTGAATCACTAAAAACTTGTAAATAAATAAAGTAAATAAAATATGGAATAGAAGAAGAATTTAAGCAATGAGGTCTGTGTCCTTCAAGAAATAATATTCAACTTTGTATCTCCACTAACGTAAGACCTAGCGTCATACAGTCATCACTCGATTCCCAGTCACCATGTTTTCTGTAAGCATCTGCCAGTATGTGCCAATATGACTCACGTTGTCACAGAGATTTCTCTAGTTTTGGGTTCACACTCAACATACGCTTGTCTCATTTCAAATTCCAGTATGTTGATAGATCATTTAGCATCTCCAATGAGATTTAAAGTAGATTCCATTCTGACCAAGTAACAAGTGATTGCACAATGATATTTTTGTACAAAACATATTCATCACTTGCGTTTACTCGCGGTTGAATAACAACGCACAACATAATCCGTGACCTGATTGTACGTGACCCATTAGGTTTCACAGGTTGCCATTTATTGTCATGAATCTTGCCCCGGAGGCAGCTCTGCAGAGTTTTTGTGAATTTTCATGATATAGCACATTTTCACTTAGCAGCTGGACCATCTTGCATAAATTACTCAGTTCTGCCTTGTCGTGACGTGACTATCATTAATGTGATGACTGCTATTTATCAAATAATTAGCTACTATGTTTAATTCATACTCAATTAAATGATTCATGTAACAATTAGCTAATTTGGAATTTGAGGCACCACTGTAAAGGTTCTTTATCGAGTTACTGCCTCCCGACTTAAACTCTAAAGATATCTAAATAGCTCTTACATCAATAAAAGTAAATTTTTCATTTTTACCTCAGTCTCATTCTGAACATCGTATAATCCTTGGATATCTGTACAAACCTTAACCTAAGTGATGAATCAGGGATACACAAATTGGCTTACTTATTTATTTACTAACTAACTAAATCATCACACAGAATACGTAAACACACACAGCGTAAGTTATTGATTACATACATAATAAAATGAAAACAGGTCCCTAGTGGACTAACAAAAGCACGACCGTTTGGTTACGCAATGGAAGGGAGGGGTATGTAAGGAGAGGGGGAGACAAAGAGAGTCAACTTATCGTACATACATTTGGAAGCTACGCTCACGGGAATATGAATACTTTGCACATGAATGACTGCTCATTCGGAAAAGAAATGCAATGTAAATATTTACGCATAGATGTCTTTGTCGTCCCTCTGTTGAACTCGATGGTTCTATGGGAAGTGGTTCGATGTAAGTCTCTGGTTGTCCACCAGAGGTCACAATGTCCTTCTGAGTTGTAGGCTTCTTCTGTCTGGGAGTATTCGTTAGAGTAGATACTTCAGGTGTACCACGTGGTGGTAAGAGGGAGCTGTTCTTCCCTCTCATCTTTGGTAAAATGTCCTAGACTACTTTACAGACACAGCTAAGCTGCAGACTGTGAATGTTTGGTCTAGTCTAGGACATGATTTTTCAGGGTTCAAAATCAAAAGTAACAGTAACAATCAGTATCTGGTGTGGCCACCAGCTGCATTAAGTACTGCAGTGCATCTCCTCCTCATGGACTGCACCATATTTGCCAGTTCTTGCTGTGAGATGTTACCCCACTCTTCCACCAAGGCACCTGCAAGTTCCCGGACATTTCTGGGGGGAATGGCCCTAGCCCTCACCCTCCAATCCAACAGGTTCCAGATGTGCTCAATGGGATTGAGATCCGGGCTCTTCGCTGACCATGGCAGAACACTGACATTCCTGTCTTGCAGGAAATCATGCACAGAACAAGCAGTATGTCTGGTGGCATTGTCATGCTGGAGGGTCATGTCAGGATGAGCCTGCAGGAATAGTACCACATGAGGGAGGAGGATGTCTTCCCTGTAAAGCACAGCATTGAGATTGCCTGCAATGACAACAAGCTCAGTCCGATGATGCTGTGACACACCAGGTTTGTGCCCGTTGTTGCCGGGGATGTCTGATGAGGACCTGCCTTACAACAGGCCTACAAACCCTCAGTCCAGCCTCTCTCAGCCTATTGCGGACAATCTGAGCACTGATGAGGGATTGTGCATTCCTGGTGTAACTCGGGCAGTTGCCATCCTGTACCTGTGATGTTCGGATGTACCGATGCTGTGCAGGTGTTGATACACGTGGTCTGCCACTGCGAGGACGATCATCTGTCCGTCCTGCCTCACTGTAGCACTGTCTTAGGAGTCTCACAGTACGGACATTGCAATTTACAGTTTATTGCCCTGGCCACATCTGCACTCCTCATGCCTCCCTGCAGTATGCCTAAGGCACGTTCACGCAGATGAGCAGGGACCCTGGGCATCTTTCTTTTGGTGTTTTTCAGAGTCAGTAGAAAGGCCTCTTTAGTGTCCTAAGTTTTCATAACTGTGACCTTAATTGCCTACCGTCTGTAAGCTGTTAGTGTCTTAATGACCATTCCACAGGTGCATGTTCATTAATCGTTTATGGTTCATTGAACAAGCATGGGAAACAGTGTTTAAACCCTTTACAATGAAGATCTGTGAAGTTATTTAGATTTTTACGAGTTATCTTTGAAAGACAGGGTCCTGAAAAAGTGACATTTCTTTTTTTGCTGATTTTATGTTGTCACAGTGTCCGTTGTTTGATGTTGAAGTTTTGGCGGCAAAGTCTCTCTGTGTAGCAAAGGATTTTCAGCCCTCCAATACTGCAGAGCCCAAGGGAGAGTTTCTGCAAGGTATTTAAGTCATAAAACAGGCCAAACTCCCCCCTCTCCTCTCCATGGGGGAGAGAGGGGGGAGGGTCTGGCTATCCTCAAACATTTGCCTAGCTGATGGGTCCTTTTGATCCTCGCCATGGAGATAAGGTCATGACAGCCTCCAGGTCAAGATTAGTGACAATAAATGTCAATCTGTTAGAGCGCACACCTGTACTACAACGTTGTGGATAGATGATGATTCTCTGGGCTCAGTAGATTTTGTTCCACATGTCCTGGAATGAGAAATAGAGAATCTTAAATAAGATATATCAGTGTTAAGCCCCAACTAGATAGCTAGTGCTCTTGTCTTTTCCTACTAGCACTTCTGTATTGAGGAGAAATGTTCTTCGACTTTGATATGTGGTTGTCTCACCTAGCTATCTTAAGATGAATGCACTAACTGTACAGTAAGTCGCTCTGGATAAGGGTGTCTGCTAAATTGCTAAAATGTAAATGTAATTATAAAACAACTATTTATCGCACTTGACTGCAGGACCTTTGAATTCAATTTACATTTAGAGTGACATTTTCCACAAGCAAATAGTAGAGAGCAGTGGCCAAAATAATATTTAAAATAGACAGGAAAGCACATTGTAGCTCACATCTTAGAAGAATAGTTTCAAATAAAAATTTGTCGGGGAGATTATAATGAGTTCTACCTTTTCGTTTACACTTAACTGAACTTTTGGAACCTTCTGTTCTCAAGAAAACAATTCTTTGACACAGATAATCCCTCTGATGTGGTCTCTATGTGATACAATTGATCTGCATTGTGCAGGATGAGTTGGTCAACTCCCATGTTATTCCCTATTTTAATGCCAAAAGCCTCCTTCCACTAATTCGACCCACCACCCCACTCCAGCCCCCTCCACCAATACCTCCAGAGATGCAGCTGGAGAATGTTGATGTCCTAGGTGTTTGTCTCCTGCCGGTTTCACGGGCAGGCTACCATTGAGGGATTAGCACAATATAAAAAGACAACACCCAAGGATGCCCCAACAGGGTCTCTATCAGATAACAACCTCCACCACAACCGTGTTTAGTACAAACAAAGAACCTGCTGTGTCGGAATATTCGTGCAACAACTTTTATCTGCTGACAGCTTCCTGTTGTGTCAGAGACCACAGCTGCGAGGAATCTTTTACATCTTTGGATGTTGTCTCCAAATCAAAGTGTTGTCAGATGTGGGTGGTTTCCGGACTGTCCGGGCTACTGGGAGATGAATAACTCGACAACCCCTTGGGTGGAAACTTGCTGACTTACTCTGTCACGTGATTTAATAACCTGGGCCTACCATAACGACATGTTGATGACTTTCTCAGTGCATGGTCAATTGCTCACACATAGTGTAGCCATCTAGGGGGTCGAGGAACACGTTCACAGATTTCAGAGGCGTTAATTGACAGTATCGAATTGATTCGGTCTCACACAACACTCTTTTATGTCTCCCTCAAATTGGACACTGTGCATAAGTGTAACACAAGAAATGATGACCGGCAGGAAGATTGCATTTTCTACTTTGTAGTCACAACATGATCGTGTATTGTCTGTTTTGTAACAGCTGTAAGTATGAAACCCATGATTCGATTTTGTTTGCGAGAGTGAAGGACACATTTCAATGTGGGTCCATTCAATATAGCGAATTTGCACAGCAGATATAATCTCGTTATTTAATTTGGCAGTGATAGGTAAACCAGCAGAGCACTTTGAATGGAACCTGGCCAAAGGTATCGAAACCAAAATAACATTCTCATTATCGAGGAATTCCCTCGGTTGGTTGAAGGAAAATAAGGTTACCATAGTGTAGTTTGTGTGTGTTACTGTACTGAAGAGTATCAGCCCTGTGAAATCTGGTGAAGAAGGGGATTAGATGGTTATTTCTGCAAAGGCTTTATCAGATTTACAGCAGAGAGGGGAATGAGACACAGGGGGAATCTAATTGGAATTTGCTCATTCTGAGATGTTCGGTTTGCATTGTAGGACGCTTAAGTGGCTTTACTAAGACATGGCAATATAAAACTTAGTCCACATAAGTATTACATAATTTGATTTAGTTGTTTTCACATATTTCAGTTTTGGAATTGCTTCTACGTACATTTGGCTTAATCATGCAGTCATATCACAACAACGTTATTTTAATATAGGCTTAATAAGTGGTGATATTGCAAGATGTAATATTGGCTCTTGTGTATTGTACTCCCTTTTTGTTTATTTGCAGAAATGTACATACATGTCAATAGGATGAGGTTTTTACAATATACATTTTCCCTAAAGAGAAGATGCACACAAGATTTAACACACATGTAGTCATATATACAGTACATCATGTACTTTTATGTTTTCACTCTGTATCCACCTTGTGACATTGCATTTAACGAGCAACGCATTTACACTTGGCCACAACCCACAACAGGTATATGTCTGCACGTGTCTTCTGGAGGTGGTCAGCCATATCGTAATGATCTTGGTCCTTTCCAAAAAACAGTACTATTTACATTAGGGATGCACGATATAGCGGTGAACATATCGGAATCGGCCGATATTAGCTAAAAATTCCAACATCGGCATCGGCCCGATGTCTAGTTTAACGGTGATGTGCAAAACCGATGTCAAAGGTGAGGTGCATACCTACAGTTGAAGTCGGAAGTTTACATACACCTTAGCCAAATACATTTAAACTCCGTTTTTCACAATTCCTGACATTTAATCCTAGTAAAAATTCCCTTTCTTAGGTCAGTTAGGATCACCACTTTATTTTAACAATGTGAAATGTCAGAATAATAGTAGAGAGAATGATTTATTTCAGCTTTTATTTCTTTCATCACATTCCCAGTGGGTCAGAAGTTTACATACACTCAATTAGTATTTGGTACCATTGCCTTTAAATTGTGCAACTTGGGTCAAACGTTTTGGGTAGCCTTCCACAAGCTTCCCACAATAAGTTGAGTGAATTTTGGCCCATTCCTCCTGACAGAGCTGCTGTAACTGAGTCAGGTTTGTAGGCCTCCTTGCTCGCACACGCTTTTTCCGTTCTGCCCACAAATTTTCTATTTGCCACTCCAATATCTTGACTTTGTTGTCCTTAAGCCATTTTGCCACAACTTTGCAAGTATGCTTGGGGTCATTGTCCATTTGGAAGACCCATTTGCGACCAAGCTTTAACTTCCTGACTGATGTCTTGAAATGTTGCTTCAATATATCCACAAAATGTTCCTGCCTCATGATGCCATCTATTTTGTGAAGTGCACCAGTCCCTCCTGAAGCAAAGCATCCCCACATCATGATGCTGCCATCTCCGTGCATGGTTGGGATGTTGTTCTTCAGCTTGCAAGCATCCCCCAAACATAACCATGGTCATTATGGCCAAAGAGTTCTATTTTTGTTTCATCAGACCAGAGGACATTTCTCCAAAAAGTACGATATTTGTCCCCATGTGCAGTTGCAAACCATAGTCTGACTTTTTATGGCAGTTTTGGAGCAGTGGCTTCTTCCTTGCTGAGCGGCCTTTCAAGTTATGTCGATATAGGACTTGTTTTACTGTGAATATAGATACTTTTGTGCCTGTTTCCTCCAGCATCTTCACAAGGTCCTTTGCTGTTGTTCTGTGATTGATTTGCACTTTTCGCACCAAAGTACGTTCATCTCTAGGAGACAGAACGCGTCTCCTACCTGAGTGGTATGATGGCTGTGTGGTCCCATGGTGTTTATACTTGCGTACTATTGTTTGTACAGATGAACGTGGTACCTTCAGGCGTTTGGAAATTGCTCCCAAGGATGAACCAGTCTTGTGGAGGTCTACAATTTTTTTCTGAGGTCTTGGCTGATTTCTTTTGATTTTCCCATGATGTCAAGCAAAGAGGCATTGAATTTGAAGGTAGGCCTTGAAATACATCCACAAGTACACCTCCAATTGACTCAAATGATGTCAATTAGCCTATCAGAAGCTTCTAAAGCCATGACATCATTTTCTGGAATTTTCCAAGCTGTTTAAAGGCACGGTCAACTTGGTGTATGTAAACTTCTGACCCACTGGAATTGTGATACAGTGAATTATAAGTGAAATTATCTGTCTGTAAACAATTGTAGGGAAAATTACTTGTGTCACGAACAAGTGATGTCCTGACCGACTTGCCAAAACTATAGTTTGTTAACAAGAAATTTGTGGAGTGGTTGATAAATGAGTTTTAATGATTCCAACCTAAGTGTATGTAAACTTCTGACTTCAACTGTAAGTAATAACCCCACGTAAAATTTAGGGCTACACGTTCAACACAGCATTCCCACAATGTCTGCTATGTGGATCGAGCAGTCAACAAGTCGAGCAGTCATTTGAAAGAATACGAACATTTTAGTGAGACAACTTAATGGCGAAATCCATTAATGCCAAGATAATGGAATTCATTGATCTCGACAATGAACCGTTTTCTGTCGTGGGTGATGTTGGCTTTCACCGACTGGTCGAGCACTGGTACACACTACCATGTGCACTATTTTTCAGATGTTTCCCTACCGGAGTTACACATTAATAGCGTCACTGCTGTTAGCTTCACGACTGATATTTGGACCAGTGATATCAGTCTATTGAGCATGCTGAGTCTGACAACACAGTGGGTCGTCGAGGATTGCATGCTCATGAATGTGCTGGATGTCATACCGCTGCTTCCATTTCAATGGCATTTGAGAGCATGTTTGAAACTTGGAAACATGAACACACTAGCTAGCTCCATTTGAACATCTGACTCGAGAAATAAGCTCATCAACTGCGCCTGCAGCAGATGTGATACCCTCTGTCATGGCATTGAAACGCCTGCTCAACAAAACTGCAGACACAGGCTGTGAACAAGCGATTCGGTGGCATTCTCTCTTTACTGTTTCACCACCATGCTCGATGCTATGTACAAGGACCACTACTTCGATGCAGACAAGAAACAGGGTTTACGTGAAATCTTACACACACATCTGGACAAGATGGAAACGGACACAGTGACAGTGTGCACCGAGGAAGAGAGGCAAAGGACAGACAGAGCTGAAACTTCACTGCTTGACGTGTATGATGAAATCCTGGTTTAGAATGAAACGGCTGAACAAATAAACAACGAAACAGCACAGCAAGTAAGTGAAAGAAATAGTTTTGATTATGTTTTACTGGTAATGGGGACTTGGGTAAATGCCAACAAAATAACTTTTTGGTCAGTGTAGTGTGTGTGCGTAACCTTTATTTAACTAGGTAAGTCAGTTAAGAAAAAAATCGTATTTACAATGACGGCCTACCCGGGCCAAACCCGGACGACGGTTAACGGTATCAGTATCGTTTTTTGGGCGGCAAGGAAAATATTGGATATCGTTATCGGCCAAAAATGTCATATCGGTGCATCACTAATTTACATCACACGAGAGATCCGATCGCCCTGTCACGTTGGTCCTGCGAGTGAGCAGTAACCATCAACCATTCTTCCCTCAGCCCCCCCTACTCCCCTCCATCCTACCTCTCAGTCCATCCCTTCCTTGACCCAACACAAGGTCACCTGTTCCTACTCAGAGTCATATTTATTTTTAAATGTATCAATGTCTTGCTGTCGTTACGTAGTATTAGGATGCATTTCTCTTCATTATCCAGTGGAGAAGCCTTGAGTAGCAGGACTGGGTCGATATGACCACTTCTATTTACAAAAACATTAAGCTTCTCATTCCTGCTCGGTTTAGAGTCACACTTTAAGTTCATGACATTTAAATAAGAGCCAAATCCGATGTGGAATTTAGAATGGTGAGTTTGTCTCGAAGGCCCTCTGAGAGGGTTAGAAATGGGTGCTAATTGGGCTTTGGCACTGACATTGAAGATTATGGCGGCTCATGTGGTGGATCACACATGCAAATGCACACACATAACCATGCACACACACACATGCTCATGTGCAGAGGCGTCGTGCACCCATTATATCATCACCTTCCCCCCCTGGAAGTTGGATAATTAAGCATTTTTCAAACACTTGAAACCAAGGTTATTATAGTTAAATAAAAATGTAAAATTAAATCCGAAAGACAATTTAGTAAACTGAAATAAATGAATTAAGAAAACATTTGAAAAACTACAACTATACTGAAACTATTATCTTTGACTGCAAAACAAACTAAAATAAAAACTAACATGATTTATGTTCAGTTTTAGTTTATTTTAACATTTTGGGGGGCAAAAATGAAATGGGGTTTTCAAGCTTTTTTTTATGGGGTTTAGGTTTTCAAGCTTCTGGTTCTGGCGGGTAAATGCTGCCCGTCGATGGCAATCTTTCTAAAAGGCCTAGCTTTTGCATCACTATCACTTGCTATCACCAGAGAGGAAGAGGCAAAGTGAGAGGATTACCTCCACCCAAAATCTGTCCCACGTGGTCAATGAGAGAGTGAGGCTTATTTGATAAAATTACGTGAGGCTTATTTGATCAAATAGAGTAATGTTTAGGTGTAGTAGGATTGAATCTTAGTCCTGTATTGATGCTTTTTCTGCTTGAAGGTTCTTCGGAGGGTGTAGTGGGATCCGGATTTGTGTCCTGCTCCTTATAAGGCGCCATCCAGGACCACTATACCAGACAGTGTCAGAGGAAGGCTCTCAAAATGGTCAAAGACTCCAGCCATCCAAGTCATAGACTGTTCTCTCTGCTACGTTACTGCACACAAACATGCATATTGATGCCACACACGCACGCACGCAAGCACACACACGCACACACACACATACAGACATTTTCAAACTCTTTCACACTTATCTATTATCTGTTTTTATGCACATGGACTCTATCACATTTCAGGTGAGACCCAAATGCAGATTGTGTTGAAGTAACAATGTTTATTTCAGCAACAGGGGCAGGCAAACGACAGCTCAAAACAGGCAGAGGTCGATAATCCAGAGTAGTAGGGCAAGGGTACAGGACAGCAGGCAGGCTCAGGGTCAGGTCAGGCAGAGGTTGGTAATCCAGAGTAGGGGCAAAGGCACAGGATGGCAGGGAGACTCAGGGTCAGTTAGAGTGGTCAGGCAGGTGGGCTCAGAGTCAGGACAGGCAAGGGTCAAAACCAGGAGGGCGCGAAAAAGAGAGACAGGGAAAAACAGGGAGCTGAGACAAAACGCTGGTTGACTTGACAAACAAGACGAACTGGAAACAAAGGGCTGTGAGACATGGATTTACATCTAGACACATGAAAAGTATGTAGTATACTGAGGGTACGGGGCAACAGAGGATGAACAGCAGCGGGGCTAATGATTTTGGAGCAGGGGGGAAAGGTCTCGGCTTCCGGGGGTGTAGCCGTGGGGCTATAGCGGCGTGCCAGCGCATCCGGCTTAACATGCTTAGGTACCAGTCGGTGTTGCGGAAGTGAAGTGGCACGGGCATTACTGAATTCTTCCCGGAGGTCCTGGTACTCCGCGGGAATGGCGGAGAGGTTCGGGGCAATTTCCAAGCCCCCAGGAAGACGTCCCGGGGCAGGCAGTGCTGATTTCAGGCAATGAGCATGGCAGAACGTGCTCCAGCCCATGATGGCACCAGTAGTCCAGTCAATTGAGGGATCGTGTCGCTGGAGCCAATAGAATCCCAATACCACAGGAACCCGCGGAGACTCAATTAGCAGTAATTGGTTCATCTTGCTGTGGTTCCCCGACACTCGTAGGTTGATGGGGGTGGTATGGTGGGTGACCCGGCCTATAGAGCGCCTGTGCAGCGCTCTAACATCCATGGGAATGGAGAGGGGTTAAGTGGGGATGCCCAGCTCGGATGCCAGGGTAATGTTCATAAGACTCATGTCGGCCCCCGAGTTGATGAGTATCTGGAGAGACTTGGACTGGTCACCCCACAGCAAGGTGGCATGGAGAGGTGGGTGAGTAGGGGGAGAAGCAAAATGATCCATAAGACCCACCAGAGTACTCATTCCTACCAATGAGCTAGGTTTCTTGAAGGGACAGGTAGACACTTAATGACCGGCAGTACTGTAATACAGACAACTCTAGGTGTTAAATCTAGGTACGCGTTCGGCTGGAGACAGCCTAGCCCTGCCAAGCTGCATCGGCTCGGGAAGAGGCAAATCGGCTGTCTTCGGAGGCTCATGGAGGATCTCGGGTAAGCTCGGATCCTTTCGGGGATGAAGACACCGGGGACTTTCGGAGTTCATCAGATGCCAGGTGGGATCCTTGAGTGAGCGATTGCGGTTGCAATCAGACCTCTTCTCCCTCCTACGTTCCCGGAACCGACCATCAATCTGGATGGTTAAAGTAATCCCGGGTAGTTCCCGGGTTGCAAGCTTGTCCTTTACTTCCTCCAATAATCCGTGCAGGAACGTGTCGAACAGTGATTCCTGGTTCCAGGCACCCTCCGCTGCTAGCGTGCGGAAATCCACCGCATAGTCTGCCACACTGAGGGAGTCCTGCCGAAGCTGGAGTAACTTCCAGGCAGCCTCTCTCCCGGACACCGGAGCCTCAAACTTTTCTCACCTCCTCCACGAATACCTCCAGACTGAGGCAGACGGCAGATTGTTGCTCCCACACCGCCGTGGCCCAGACAAGTGCCCTCCCGGACATCAGCGGAATAATGTACGCTATCTTCGAGCATTCTGAGGAGAACGAAGAAGGCTGCAGCTCGAAAACAAGGGAGCACTAGGAGAGAAAGGCCTGGCAGGTTCTGGAATCTCCATCATAGCGGTCCAGGGGAGGTAAGCAGGGTTCCCGGGGAACCGGGTTGACGGCGCTGCTACCAACCCGGTTACTGAGGGGCTGGGAGGTTTCCGTCGTGGTAGGTTGCCTAGTAGGCAACCCATGGAATTGCTCCTGAAAAGTGTCCAATGCTAGGTCGTGACGTTCTTCTATGTCCTGGACCCTTTCCATCAGACCACAAAGTAACTCCTCGTGTCTACCAGTGAGGGTTCCTTGGGAGGGGATGGCGTTGCGGAGCTGGTCCAAGTCTGCTGGGTCAGTCATGGCCAGTTCGTACTATCACATTTCAGGTAAGACCCAAATGCAGACTGTGTTGGAGTTACAATGTTTATTACAGCAACAGGGGCAGGCAAACAACAGGTCAAGACAGGCAGAGGTCGATAATCTAGCGTAGTGGGGCAAGGGTACAGGACGGCAGGCAGGCTCAGGGTCAGGTCAGGCAGAGGTCGGTAATCCAGAGTAGGGGCAAAGGCACAGGACGACAGGCAGACTCAGGGTCAGTTAGAGTGGTCAGCTAGGCGGGCTCAGAGTCAGGACAGGCAAGGGTCAAAACCAGGAGGGCGAGAAAAAGAGAGACTGGGGAAAAGCAGGAGCTGATACAAAATGCTGGTTGACTTGACAAGCAAGACGACATGGCAACAGACAAACAGAGAACACAGGTATAACAACCCAGGGGATAATGGGGAAGTTGAGTGACACCTGGAGGAGGGTGGAGACAAGCACAAGGACAGGTGAAACAGATCAGAAGTACTCCTTGTATATAGTTGTGTTATTGTTATTTTATTGTGTTACTATTTCCTTTTTTTTTTTTTTTTTTTTTTTTTGGGGGTGGATCAGCTTAATATTGCGGAAAGAATGTTGCTTCCAATGTAATTGTCTGCATCATTTCCAATCCCCCATATTTTTTTGGGTAAATATATATATCCATACACGCATGCATACATATATACATATATACATACACATACCTATATAGACATACATACTTTTTTAAAGAATATACCTTTATTATTATTCCCCGCAACCCTACCACCGCTCCCCCAATTGGAGTAAACTAATAAACACTTCTGCTTTTACCTTCAATTTATACATCTTATACCTATTTTACAGACACAGACTACTTTATAATAGTTCTCTCTTGTTTGTTCTTAGTCCTTCCTCTATTTCTGTTGTCCATCCAATTTTATTTCCACTTGTAACTGTGCTATTTCACAAAAGCTCCGCACCTATACACATTTCACAGATCCCGTATGCCCTACATTGTTTATCTTGTTATTAGTCCCACCCTTCAGTTCCACTCAACCCTTCCCATCTATCTTCCAACATCATCCATTTCGGATTTTTATTTGCCATATATTTTTCAACTGTGCTGTGATGCTTCACAAAAGATTTGAACCTTCCTATTCTCATAGCTTCTACAGATTGTAAATTAAAAATAAACATTTTTGCTAAAATAATTATTATATTATTGATTGATTGACTATGGCTTTTCAAATCCCCCAGTATTGCTATCTGTAGCGTTAGTTCTAGGCAAATGTTGCAATTCTTCAGCCATTCCTGGACCTGTGACCAAAAACGAGCTACATATGGACAATACCAAAATAAATGATCTAATGACTCTGCCTCCTCACAACAGAATCTGCAGAGCTGGGAAGATTGTATACCCCATATATATAACATTCTATTAGTTGCAAGAATTTTGTACAGTAATTTAAATTGAAAAATTCGAAGTTTTGAATCCGGCGTTGTTTTGCGTATCAATTCATAAACCATGTGCCATGGAATGGGTACATCGAAAATCTCTTCCCAACTATTTTGCAATTTATATGGCACAGCTGTCAGTTTTTTGGTCCTTAAATGAAATTGGTATATGTTTTTATTTATCACACTTTTCTTTAACCATTTATGTTCTTTAATACAGGGCCGACATACAAGTTCCTTACTTTTTTCCCCTTCTACTTGCCTCTTCCATTTTTGTGGTAATGCTGCAATTAATTGGTTGTAATTTTGGGTAGAGCAGACATTTCCATATGTCTGTGTTAGCTGCATGTGTGACATAACTCCACCAGTCCTATTTATGATATCATTCACAAAAATTATACCTTTTTTAAACATTTCTTCGATAAATACAGTTTTTTTATCAATTACTATATTTGAATTTAACCACAATATTTGTTGTACTATTTGTTCCGTCCTTTCAGGTGGATTAAACTGAAATTGCAACCAACTTTCTAAGGCTTGTTTAAAAAATAAGGATATTTTGGAGATTATTTCCTTTTCAAACAACCGAAAGTGAGCAGGTGTAATCTGAATAAAGGGAAAAAGGCCCTTCTTGAACATAGGATGAGACATTCGTACCAATTTACTAGAGAACCAGTTTGGATTTAAGTATAACTTTTGTATGACTGATGCCTTTAGTGAGAGGTCTAATGCTTTAATATTTAATAATTTCTGCCCTCCGAATTCATATTCGTTATATAAATAGGCCCTTTTAATTTTATCTGGCTTGCCGTTCCAAATAAAATGGAATATTTTTTGTTCATATAATTTAAAAAGCAGGTCACTAGGTGTAGGCAAAACCATAAGCAAATAGGTAAACTGTGATATGACTAAAGAGTTAATCAGGGTGATTTTTCCACAAATAGACAAGTATTTTCCTTTCCATGGTAGCAAGATCTTATCTATTTTTGCTAACTTTCTATAAAAATTTATTGGAGTGAGATCATTTCTTTCTTTTGGGATTTTTATACCGAGTATGTCCACATCTCCGTCAGACCATTTAATTGGTAAACTACATGGCAATATAAAATGTGTATTTTTTAGTGATCCAATACGTAATATGGTACATTTATCATAATTTGGTTTTAATCCAGAGAGGATAGCAAAGGTATCTAGATCCTCTATGAGGCCGTGGAGAGACTCTAGTTGTGGTTTTAAAAGAAAACATGAATCATCAGCGTACAATGACACCTTAGTTTTTAAGCCACGGATTTCTAATCCATTAATATTAATGTTTGATCTAATTTTAACAGCTAACATTTCGATGGCAATAATAAATAGATATGCCGATAGTGGACAACCTTGTTTTACTCCTCTAGATAGTTTAAAACTTTCTGAGATGTAGCCATTATTTACTATTTTACACCTAGGGTTACTATACATAATTTTAACCCATTTTATAAGAGATTCCCCAAAATTGAAATATTCTAGGCATTTATATATAAACTCCAGTCGTACTTTATCAAAAGCCTTTTCAAAATCAGCTATGAAAACCAGACCTGGTGTCCCCGATATTTCATAGTGTTCTATTGTTTCCAGTACTTGCCTTATATTATCTCCAATGTATCGTCCATGTAAAAAACCTGTCTGATTAGGATGAATAATATCTGACAAAACTTTTTTTATTCTATGCGCCAAGCATTTTGCTAGGATTTTTGCATCACAACACTGAAGTGTAAGAGGTCTCCAATTTTTTAATTGGACTGGATCTTTATATATACCACTTGGGTCCTGTTTCAGTAATAACGATATCAGACCTTCTTGTTGCGTGTCTGATAATCTACCATTTATATAGGAGTGGTTAAAACAAGCTAATAATGGTCCTTTGAGTATATCAAAAAAAGTTTTGTATACTTCCACTGGTATGCCATCCAGCCCTGGAGTTTTCCCATCCTTAAAGGCCCCAATTGCATCAAGCAGTTCCTCCTCTGTAATTTGGCCTTCACATGAGTCTTTCTGTACAGATGTTAATTTTACATTATTAATAGGAAAAAAATCCATACAATTAGTTTCAGTTAGTGGAGATGGAGGAGCCTGAAACGAAAAAATATTCTTAAAGTACTTTACTTCCTCTTTCAAAATATCATTTGGTGAATCATGCGTGACTCCATCATTTGTAACAAGTTTTAATACATTTTTTTTGGTAGCATTTCTATATTGAAGATTGAAAAAGAATTTGGTGCATTTTTCCCCATATTCCATCCAGTTCGCTTTATTTTTATAATATATTACACTGGATCTTTCTTGAATAAGTTCCTCCATTTCTTTTTGTTTTTCCTCTAACTTATTCTGTGCCTCTATGGTACTGTTTTTATTGCTATCTAACTGTACTGTTAGTCCTTCAATTTCCTTTGTTAATATGGACTCTTTTGATCTAAATTCCCTTTGTTTTATAGATGAGTACTGAATTGCATGGCCTCTAAAGGCACACTTAAAAGTGTCCCATACAATAAGGGGATCTGCTGTACCTATGTTATGTCTGAAAAAGTCAGTTATAAAATCTTCTGTCCTAGTTCTAAACAATTTATCATCTAGTAGACTTTGATTAAATTTCCAATATCCTCGCCCACGTGGAAATTCTGTAAGAGAAATATATATGCCAATTATGTGATGATCCGACCGCATTCTGTCCCCTATCAACACTTTTTTAACTTTTGGTGCCAGAGAGAATGGTATAAGAAAGTAGTCAAGACGACTAGCTTGATTCAGCCTCCGCCATGTATATCTCACTAAATCAGGGTATTTAAGTCTCCATATATCCACTAATTCCAATATATCCATGACATTCATGATTTCCTTAAGTGCCTGAGGGTGATAGTTTGTAGTGTGATTTCCTTTCCGGTCTATAGAGGTATTTAAGACCGTATTAAAATCTCCCACTATAATAATAGAGTCTAGTGTTGCTTGTAGAGTTGATAAATTCTTATATATATTTTCAAAGAAGCTTGGATCATCATTATTCGGACCGTATAGGTTAACAAGCCATATTTGTTTATTGTCCAATAACATATTTAAAATAATCCATCTACCTTGAGGATCTGTTTGGACAATTTGCACATTTGGATCAAAATTATTGTTAATTAAAACCATCACCCCTTTTGAATTTCTTTGCCCATGGGAGAAATATATTTTGCCCCCCCAGTTCTTTTTCCACAAAACTGTTGAATGGGTTTCCTGTAAACAATAGATATTATAATCCTTCTCTTTTAGCCAGGTAAATACTGATCGTCTTTTCTTATTATCTGCTAAGCCATTATAATTGTAACTGGCTATACTTATTTCACCACTTACCATAATGAGACACACCTTTCATTCTTTTAATCAGAATATATTTTTGTAAACGTACTATTAAAAAGTAACATAATGATTGAGTGTCTATATAGTTGTACCATGATATTTGCATTTCTACTAAGTAAACCTCCAATTGGTCCCTACTATTCCACCCGCTAAAAGGCCTCATCTCGAGATGGCTTGTCATCCCAATGCCCGGTAGACCACCCTCGACCCCCTGTATCCCATAGCCCTGAACCGACTGGGATCCATTCTTTGAAAAGAGCATACAGTGCCATTTACCGAATTGAAGAAGATCAATTACCATATGCATTTCCATTGCCCTCACCTCGATTTGTATTATATATATCTGTGGATCATCCTCTATTGTCCCTAACATCTTTAACTTCTTCCTTCGCAACAGTTGTGGGATACACACATACACCCACACACACTCAGCCCTTACCCCCACACAACCATAAGCTCACTTTCTCAACAATTGCACCATCCCAGAGCCCAACTCAAGATGGGTCATGATTTACAAATGCACTTGCAGTTGCAGCTGCATGAGAAGGCCTGCAAGACCGCACAAAAAATTAGCAAAAATTGAGAGATTTATTTACCATTGTCATATCCTAGATAATGGAGGTCAAATGTACACCTTATTCCTGAAACACCCACAATACGGCCACCCGTCATGACCATGTCCCCACGCATCTCCATGCAGTCCGACTTTGATTTTGTGCCGCCAGGGCCACAATAATATACCCCCTCTCTGAATGTCCGAGTGTGACCCCCTCCCCATGGGTTACTGCAGCTAGTGTTGCCAGCACTGCCACTGCCTGGGTGGGGGCACCCCACCGGAATCCCCACCGGCTAGGTACAAGGTCGTCAAGGTTCTCATTAGCAGCTTTGAGAATTTCCTTGTATATTATGCTCTCCCTTTATGGGGCTTTGGCTTTGCAGGACCAACCCTGCCAAGCAGGCTCAGAATCTTGAGGGGGCAGTGCTGCTCTTGGTCTCTGACCTCATTTTAGCTGCATACAGACCGCTTACAGCGGGCACATAAAACAGTTAGGGACTTCTCCTTAGTATCTGGGTCATTCAGGTGGGTGTCTAGGGTATAGTGCCATGGACCGTACCATTAAAATAGGATAATAAATAATTAGATATAATTTATAAAAAAATAAATAAAAAATGTAGTTCTCCATGATAGGACAATAAATAAATAAGACGTATAATTCATTATAAAAGTATATCCATCATCTGAACAACATTGAAAGCCCTCTCATACCCGGCTCACAGCAATACATTGGCTCTGGGATATGCAACCATTTCATTACTCACTCACTCAACTTTCCAAACATAACAAATAAAATAAAAAATAAACACAAACCATACCATCCACACATACTGTGCCTTCTGTTTACTTAGTTTTTATCTTCACTATGTTGAATTAGTGCTTGTGTGTTCAATTAGTTATATGTGAAGATTTATAGAAAAGCTATATTTTTTATTGTATTGTTACAATCAGTAACCGGGCTTGAATTGTGTTTATTTCCCTCGTCTATGAGAACTTTGTAATTTTTAAAATAACCATGGAGTAGTCTTTGTGTCTCTGAACAACTGGTTATCAATATATAGTTTATCAATGACGAGAGCTACTCGTTTCGCTTTTAATCTATTTTCTTTGAAAATTGGATACAGAACTTTGCGCCGTTCTGCAATTTCCTTCGGAAACTGATCATTCATGCCAATTTTGGTCCCAGCAAGTCTTTTACCCAGGCTTTTAACCATTATTTTATCTTTAAATGAAGCAAATTTGGCAACGATTGGGCGTTCGTACCTCTGCCCTCTCTGTCCGAAGCGGTGAACGCGTTCAAGTTGGATTTTGTCGATAACTTCGCGTGGAATCTGAAGCGCTGTAAGGAGGAACTCTCTAACTATAGATTCAGGAACTTCTCCTTCTTTTTCTTGGATACCTGTAAGTACCAAATTCTCTCTCATGGATCTAGTTTGTATGTCCAGTAAGGTTTCTTTCAGAACGGTGTTCTCCTTTTTAATTCCATTCATTTCGGTTTCAATCTTATTGACTGTCCCTTTTAGCGCGTGTGTTTGCTTCTCCAATGTCGCAGCTTTTTCATCACTCATCTCTAGGCTTGCCTTCAACTCTTTTATATCCTTACTAACTAATTCAAGTATACCCAGTTTGTCATTTATTGATTTTAACAGATCGGTTTCGACCTTTACCATTCCCGGTGGTGAGAATATTAAATCATCAGTGTCTGTAGAAGAGTCACGTTTTCGTTTTGTAATCGGTTCCCCTGTCTTACTCTCCGTCATGTTTGGTTGTTGCCTGTTTTCGTAATATTTGTCGATAAATGTCTCTAGTTTTAGGATTTGTTTTGTGTTATTGTCCAGATTGAAGGTTATCACTCACCAGATTAAGTAGTGCTAATATTTTAGTCTAATTTAGCAGATATTTCGAATATTATGTTTTATCTTGAGGTGCTCTACATAAATCCCTTCAGTCCGCCATTACCCTTACGTTACCTTTACGTCATACGTCAGCATGAACTATTTCCTTTTTTAGCTAATCGTCATTTTTAACTCTGCATTGTTGGGAAAGGGCTCATAAATAAGCATTTCACGATAAAGTGTACACCTGTTGTATTTGGCGCATGTGACAAAATAAATCTAGTAAATCAAGTCTGAAAACTAACTGAAACTAAACAGATTTTTTTTTAAATCTAAAAACGAATAGAAAAAACCCAAATATAAAATCACAAAACTATAACCTTGCCTGAAACAGCGTTTTCCTGCAATCTAGAGCCATAATCATTATGCTAATTATATGTAAAAATGTCTGCATAAGTTATCTAAGCACACCTGTTTAATTGTGATTTTATTTAATGATACACATTGATTATTAAAGAACTTTAATGCCTTAGGAGTTACCCTGATAACCTACAATGAGCTCCAAAAGTATTGGGACAGTGACAATTTTGTTGTTGTTTTAGCTCTGTACTCCAGCACTTTGGATTTGAAATTATACAATGACTATGAGGTTAAATTGCAGACTGTCAGCTTTAATTTGAGGGTATTTTCATCTATTTCAGGGGAACCGTTTAGAAATTACAGCACTTTTTGTTCATAGTCCCCCTAGTTTAGTGGACCAAAAGTATTAGGACAAATTCACTAAAGTAGTCAAAAGTTTAGTATTTGGTCCCATATTCCTAGCACGCAATGATGACATCAGGCTTGTGACTCTACAAACTTTTTGGATGCATTTGCTGTTTGTTTTGGTTGTGTTTCAGATTATTTTGTGCCCAATAGAAATGAATGGTAAATCATGTATTGTGTCATTTTGGCGTCACTTTTACTGAGAATAGAATATGTTGCTAAACACTTCTACATTAATGTGGATGCTACTGTACCATGATTATGGAAAGTTCTCTCTCTCTCTCTCTCTCTCTCTCTCTCTCTCTCTCTCTCTCTCTCTCTCTCTCTCTCTCTCTCTCTCTCTCTCTCACTCACTCACTCACTCACTCACTCACTCACTCACTCACTCACTCACTCACTCATATACAGTGCACACACACTCATACACACGCACACACACACATGGTCACTCAAACACACCCGCACACATAGATATGCACACAGTGTGTGAATTACAGGGGAGCATTTAGGAGAGACATGAGTTCCCCTGAATGCAACAAAAGTCCAACTTTGGGCGGTCTGTAAAAAAATGCTAATTTAACCATTCTCATATTTGTTAAAAATGATAATTGTACTGCAACAGTTTCAACCATTTTCTTTCCATGTGACTCCCTTTTGGTGTCTTGACTTTTCTTTTTACAAAAATTGTCCATTTGACAGCAAGTCGCAGCAATTAATTTAGGCTACAAGCGTGTAGGCCTAATGGCATTGCCGAATGTGTCACGTTCCTGACCTGTTTTCCTTTGTCTTGTATTTATTTTAGTTGGTCAGGGCGTGAGTTGGGTGGGTTTGTCTATGGTTGATTTTCTATGTTGGGATTTTTGTGTTCGGCCTGGTATGATTCTCAATCAGAGGCAGCTGTCAATCGTTGTCCCTGATTGAGAATCATACTTAGGCAGCCTGGGTTTCACGTGTGTTTTGTGGGTGTTTGTTTCCGTGTTTGTGTTTTTCACCACACGGTACTGTATAGGTTTCTGCACTTCGTTTATTTGTTTTTGTAATTCAGTGTTCAGTTTTGTTATATTAAATCATTATGAACACTAACCACTCCGCGTATTGGTCCGATCCGTCTCGCCTCTCCTCGTCCGAGGAGGAGGACGAATATGAAAGCCGTTACAGAAACACCCACCACCAAAGGACCAAGCGGAGTGGAAAAGGACAGCAGCAGCAGCAGCGCAAAAAGGAGAATTGGACATGGGAGGACGTTTTTGACGGCAAGGGTTGCTACACATGGGAGGAGATCCTGGCTGGAAAGGATCGCCTCCCATGGGAACAGCTGGAGGCAGCTCGGAGAGCAGAGGCAACCGGAGAGAGGAACCGGCGGTATGAAGGTACGCGCGGCTAGCACGGAAGCCCGAGAGTCAGACCCAAACATTTCTTGGGGGGGGGGGGGCCCACGCGGAGTGTGGCAAAGCCGGGTAGGATACCTGAGCCAACTCCCCGTGCTTACCGTGGAGTGAGAGGGCGTCGTACTGGTCAGACACCGTGTTATGCGGTGGAGCGCACGGTGTCCCCAGTACGCGTGCTTAGCCCAGTGCGGGCTATTCCACCTCGCCGCACTGGTAGGGCTAGGTTGGGCATCGAGCCGGGTGTCATGAAGCCGGCCCAACGCATCTGGCCTCCAGTGCGTCTCCTCGGGCCGGCGTACATGGCACCAGCCTTACAAATGGTGTCCCCGGTTCGCCAGCATAGCTCAGTGCGGGCTATTCCACCTCGCCGCACTGGCAGGGCTACGGGGATCATTCAACCTGGTAAGGTTGGGCAGGCTCGGTGCTCAAGAGCGCGTGTCCTCCTTCACGGTCCGGTAATTCCGGTGCCACCTCCACGTACCAGTCCTCCGGTGGCAGCCCCCCGCACCAGGCTGTCTCTCCGTCTCCTCCCTACAGGTGTGCCTGCCTGCCCAGCGCTGTCTGAACTGCCTGCCTGCCCAGCGCTGTCTGAACTGTCTGCCTGCCCAGCGCTGTCTGAACTGCCTGCCTGCCCAGCGCTGTCTGAGCTGCCTGCCTGCCCAGCGCTGTCCATCTGTTCCGAGCCGTCAGAGCTGCCCGTCTGTCCCGAGCCGTCAGAGCTGCCCGTCTGTCCCGAGCCGTCAGAGCTGCCCATCTGTCCCGAGCCGTCAGAGCTGCCCGTCTGTCCCGAGCCGTCAGAGCTGCCCGTCTGTCCCGAGCCGTCAGAGCCGTCCGCCAGACAGGAGCAGCCAGAGCCGTCCGCCAGACAGGAGCAGCCAGAGCCTTCCGCCAGACAGGAGCAGCCAGAGCCTTCCGCCAGACAGGAGCAGCCAGAGCCTTCCGCCAGACAGGAGCAGCCAGAGCCTTCCGCCAGACAGGAGCAGCCAGAGCCTTCCGCCAAACAGGAGCAGCCAGAGCCAGCCAGCCAGGAGCTGTCAGAGCCGTCCAGCCAGGATCTGTCAGAGCCGTCCAGCCAGGATCTGCCAGAGCCATCCAGCCAGGACCAGCCAGAGCCATCCAGCCAGGACCAGCCAGAGCCGTCCAGCCAGGACCAGCCAGAGCCGTCCAGCCAGGACCAGCCAGAGCCGTCCAGCCAGGACCAGCCAGAGCCGTCCAGCCAGGACCAGCCAGAGCCGTCCAGCCAGGATCCGCCAGAGCCGTCCAGCCAGGACCAGCCAGAGCCGTCCAGCCAGGATCCGCCAGAGCCGTCCAGCCAGGACCAGCCAGAGCCGTCCAGCCAGGATCCGCCAGAGCCGTCCAGCCAGGACCAGCCAGAGCCGTCCAGCCAGGACCAGCCAGAGCCGTCCAGCCAGGATCCGCCAGAGCCGTCCAGCCAGGACCAGCCAGAGCCGTCCAGCCAGGACCCGCCAGAGCCGTCCAGCAAGGACCAGCCAGAGCCGTCCAGCCAGGACCAGCCAGAGCCGTCCAGCCAGGACCAGCCAGAGCCGTCCAGCCAGGACCAGCCAGAGCCGTCCAGCCAGGATCCGCCAGAGCCAGCCAGCCAGGATCCGCCAGAGCCAGCCAGCCAGGATCCGCCAGAGCCAGCCAGCCAGGATCCGCCAGAGCCAGCCAGCCAGGATCCGCCCCTCAGTCCGATGCTGCCCCTCAGTCCGATGCTGCCCCTCAGTCCGGAGCTGCCCCTCAGTCCGGTGCTGCCCCTCAGTCCGGTGCTGCCCCTCAGTTCGGTGCTGCCCCTCAGTTCGGTGCTGCCCCTCAGTCCGGTGCTGCCCCTCAGTCCGGTGCTGCCCCTCAGTCCGGAGCTGCCCCTCAGTCCGGAGCTGCCCCTTAGTCCGGTGCTGCGTACATGGAGGGTGGTTGTTAGGAGGAGGCCACGGGGGCGAGTAAGGAGGCGGACAAAGGCGTTGTTAAGGTGGGGTCCACGTCCCGCGCCAGAGCCGCCACCGTGGACAGACGCCCACCCAGACCCTCCCCTAGAATTTTTGGTGGTGCGCCCGGAGTTCGCACCTTAAGGGGGGGGTTCTGTCACGTTCCTGACCTGTTTTCCTTTGTCTTGTATTTATTTTAGTTGGTCAGGGCGTGAGTTGGGTGGGTTTGTCTATGGTTGATTTTCTATGTTGGGATTTTTGTGTTCGGCCTGGTATGATTCTCAATCAGAGGCAGCTGTCAATCGTTGTCCCTGATTGAGAATCATACTTAGGCAGCCTGGGTTTCACGTGTGTTTTGTGGGTGTTTGTTTCCGTGTTTGTGTTTTTCACCACACGGTACTGTATAGGTTTCTGCACTTCGTTTATTTGTTTTTGTAATTCAGTGTTCAGTTTTGTTATATTAAATCATTATGAACACTAACCACTCCGCGTATTGGTCCGATCCGTCTCGCCTCTCCTCGTCCGAGGAGGAGGACGAATATGAAAGCCGTTACAGAAACACCCACCACCAAAGGACCAAGCGGAGTGGAAAAGGACAGCAGCAGCAGCAGCGCAAAAAGGAGAATTGGACATGGGAGGACGTTTTTGACGGCAAGGGTTGCTACACATGGGAGGAGATCCTGGCTGGAAAGGATCGCCTCCCATGGGAACAGCTGGAGGCAGCTCGGAGAGCAGAGGCAACCGGAGAGAGGAACCGGCGGTATGAAGGTACGCGCGGCTAGCACGGAAGCCCGAGAGTCAGACCCAAACATTTCTTGGGGGGGGGGGGGGCACACGCGGAGTGTGGCAAAGCCGGGTAGGATACCTGAGCCAACTCCCCGTGCTTACCGTGGAGTGAGAGGGCGTTGTACTGGTCAGACACCGTGTTATGCGGTGGAGCGCACGGTGTCCCCAGTACGCGTGCTTAGCCCAGTGCGGGCTATTCCACCTCGCCGCACTGGTAGGGCTAGGTTGGGCATCGAGCCGGGTGTCATGAAGCCGGCCCAACGCATCTGGCCTCCAGTGCGTCTCCTCGGGCCGGCGTACATGGCACCAGCCTTACAAATGGTGTCCCCGGTTCGCCAGCATAGCTCAGTGCGGGCTATTCCACCTCGCCGCACTGGCAGGGCTACGGGGATCATTCAACCTGGTAAGGTTGGGCAGGCTCGGTGCTCAAGAGCGCGTGTCCTCCTTCACGGTCTGGTAATTCCGGTGCCACCTCCACGTACCAGTCCTCCGGTGGCAGCCCCCCGCACCAGGCTGTCTCTCCGTCTCCTCCCTACAGGTGTGCCTGCCTGCCCAGCGCTGTCTGAACTGCCTGCCTGCCCAGCGCTGTCTGAACTGTCTGCCTGCCCAGCGCTGTCTGAACTGCCTGCCTGCCCAGCGCTGTCTGAGCTGCCTGCCTGCCCAGCGCTGTCCATCTGTTCCGAGCCGTCAGAGCTGCCCGTCTGTCCCGAGCCGTCAGAGCTGCCCGTCTGTCCCGAGCCGTCAGAGCTGCCCGTCTGTCCCGAGCCGTCAGAGCTGCCCGTCTGTCCCGAGCCGTCAGAGCCGTCCGCCAGACAGGAGCAGCCAGAGCCGTCCGCCAGACAGGAGCAGCCAGAGCCTTCCGCCAGACAGGAGCAGCCAGAGCCTTCCGCCAGACAGGAGCAGCCAGAGCCTTCCGCCAGACAGGAGCAGCCAGAGCCTTCCGCCAGACAGGAGCAGCCAGAGCCTTCCGCCAGACAGGAGCAGCCAGAGCCTTCCGCCAAACAGGAGCAGCCAGAGCCAGCCAGCCAGGAGCTGTCAGAGCCGTCCAGCCAGGATCTGTCAGAGCCGTCCAGCCAGGATCTGCCAGAGCCGTCCAGCCAGGACCAGCCAGAGCCGTCCAGCCAGGACCAGCCAGAGCCGTCCAGCCAGGACCAGCCAGAGCCGTCCAGCCAGGACCAGCCAGAGCCGTCCAGCCAGGACCAGCCAGAGCCGTCCAGCCAGGACCAGCCAGAGCCGTCCAGCCAGGATCCGCCAGAGCCGTCCAGCCAGGACCAGCCAGAGCCGTCCAGCCAGGACCAGCCAGAGCCGTCCAGCCAGGATCCGCCAGAGCCGTCCAGCCAGGACCAGCCAGAGCCGTCCAGCCAGGATCCGCCAGAGCCGTCCAGCCAGGACCAGCCAGAGCCGTCCAGCCAGGACCAGCCAGAGCCGTCCAGCAAGGACCAGCCAGAGCCGTCCAGCCAGGACCAGCCATAGCCGTCCAGCCAGGACCAGCCAGAGCCGTCCAGCCAGGACCAGCCAGAGCCGTCCAGCCAGGATCCGCCAGAGCCAGCCAGCCAGGATCCGCCAGAGCCAGCCAGCCAGGATCCGCCAGAGCCAGCCAGCCAGGATCCGCCAGAGCCAGCCAGCCAGGATCCGCCCCTCAGTCCGATGCTGCCCCTCAGTCCGATGCTGCCCCTCAGTCCGGAGCTACCCCTCAGTCCGGAGCTGCCCCTCAGTCCGGTGCTGCCCCTCAGTCCGGTGCTGCCCCTCAGTTCGGTGCTGCCCCTCAGTCCGGTGCTGCCCCTCAGTCCGGTGCTGCCCCTCAGTCCGGAGCTGCCCCTTAGTCCGGTGCTGCGTACATGGAGGGTGGTTGTTAGGAGGAGGCCACGGGGGCGAGTAAGGAGGCGGACAAAGGCGTTGTTAAGGTGGGGTCCACGTCCCGCGCCAGAGCCGCCACCGTGGACAGACGCCCACCCAGACCCTCCCCTAGAATTTATGGTGGTGCGCCCGGAGTTCGCACCTTAAGGGGGGGGGTTCTGTCACGTTCCTGACCTGTTTTCCTTTGTCTTGTATTTATTTTAGTTGGTCAGGGCGTGAGTTGGGTGGGTTTGTCTATGGTTGATTTTCTATGTTGGGATTTTTGTGTTCGGCCTGGTATGATTCTCAATCAGAGGCAGCTGTCAATCGTTGTCCCTGATTGAGAATCATACTTAGGCAGCCTGGGTTTCACGTGTGTTTTGTGGGTGTTTGTTTCCGTGTTTGTGTTTTTCACCACACGGTACTGTATAGGTTTCTGCACTTCGTTTATTTGTTTTTGTAATTCAGTGTTCAGTTTTGTTATATTAAATCATTATGAACACTAACCACTCCGCGTATTGGTCCGATCCGTCTCGCCTCTCCTCGTCCGAGGAGGAGGACGAATATGAAAGCCGTTACAGAATGTCATTACACTTTTTGGTGTTTTGTAACAGATGTCTCTTTACATTCATCAAATGCCAGGTGCGCAGTGCCCTGTTTGGATGCTGGAGTTTTTTTGGGGAGTGGACGAACGTGCGCAGGTAGACTACTTTTTCTAAGTTATTTCTTTGACAATCCGATTAAAACATCATGACTGGTTGTGTTCATGCCACATTAAAAGGTAATACATTTGTACCATTAAATGACATGCCTTTACTATTATGCCCATACATATTTTTTTTGCACACATAGGAGGTCCCGTCAAAAAATACAGACCCCCGAATGCACATACTGTACACACATACCCACCCACTCACTCACACTACTATAAACACACATACTATACAGTCACACACCGAGGGACTCCTAGGGACTCTTCTGACTCATCCCCCACCGCACTCAGGCGTGCTAAATGTAGAACACAGGTCTCCGTCGGAAAGACAAGCCTCCCGTCACTCCCGAGAGCTGGCGTCGACAGCGTCTTAATCCCGCCGCCCGTCTCTCTCCAAACCCAACGCCAAAGCCACAGCGCTGTGAATGCCTAATCAAATCAAATGTTATTTGCTTCATAAACAACAGGTGTAGACTAACAGTGAAATACTTACTTACGGGTCATTTTCCAACAATGCAGAGTTAAAGATAAGGATTTTTTTTTTTAAACCTGTTATGCCCAATGTTCAACAACTCTGCCTATCGACTGGAGTGCTGAAGTGACCAAGGGCATGTTACCCAATACTGCGCATCCAATCTGTGGGGCTTAAGTTGCACATTTCTTCCCCACAACAGTTCATCTGGACCAAAAACCTAGCTTTGGTACAGTCTCTTGTTTTAGGGGTTGGCTTAATGATGGAAAAGGGTTCTGTTTTTGAACAGGACTGTGGTTGGCTGGGGTTGTCATAAGCCATGGACAAGACGAATGCTATCTAATGGAGTACCTATAGTGCTGAAGGCCATTGAGACTTAATTGGTTTGGGGGGGGTTGGGTAAGAAAGATGATAACATCCATTGGTTTTTACCAGAGAGCCAATGATTGTATCCAGTGGGATTTGCTTTGGAAGGGGGAATGTCATCAAAGAGATGGTTCATATACCACCACAATCATTTCATTTTCCACAGTTGAATTGGTTGCGTAACTCCTCTCTCCTTTATATTACGAAGCATTAACCGATGTGCTATATGCTAAATGGCTGCCAAGTGGGTTCACCAGAAGTTGGTGGTGGATGAAATAAACAATTCTCTGGTTAATAGCTGTTTTGTATGTGTTCTGACTGGTTTCTTATTGTTATTGATACGCATTGTAGCAAATTCGTTCATTGAAAGTTCAGCAATTAATTCAAATCAAATGAAATTGTATTTTTCACATGCGCCGAATACAACAGGTGTAGACCTTACCGTGAAATGCTTACTTATAAGCCCTTAACCAACAATGCAGTTCAATAAATAGAGTTTAAAAAAACGATCTAAATAAACTAAAGTAAAAAATACAATAAAAAGTATCACAAGAAAATTACATAACAATAACGAGGCAATATACAGGGGGTACCGGTACCGAGTCAATGTGCGGAAGTACAGGTTAGTCAAGATAATTTGTACATGTAGGTAGGGGTAAAGTGACAGGGGTAAAGTGACTATGCATAGATAATAAACAGTGAGTAGCAGCAGTGTAAAAACGAAGGAGGGCTGGTCAGTGTAAATAGTCCGGGTGGACCTAGACTTGTGTTCCAGTACCACTTGCTGTGCGGTAGCAGAGAGAACAGTCTATGACTTGGGTGACTGGAGTCTTTGACAATTTTATGGGCCTTCCTCTGACACTGCCTAGTATATAGGACCTGGATGGCAGGAAGCTTGGCCCCAGTGATGTACTGGGCCATACGCACTACTCTCTGTAGCTCCTTACAGTCAGATGCCGAGCAGTTTCCATACCAGGCGGTGATGCAACCGGTCAAGATGCTCTCGATGGTGCAGCTGTAGAACTTTTTGAGAGTTTGTTGGTGATATGGACACAAAGGAACTTGAAACTCTCGACCCGCTACACTACAGCTCCGTCGATGATAATGGGGTCTTGTTCGGCCCTCCTTTTCCTATAGTCCGCGATCAGGTCCTTTCTATATTTGAAGTATAGAGAATTGAATTGTGCGTATCACAGTTACATAGCCATCGAAAGATGGAGGATGCTATTGATTAGTTGGGCAGACAATTATGTGCCAAACATTGAAAACATGATTCCTATTGAAAACAGTCAAATTCCAACATGTCACAAAGTGTCCCTAAGACACCATATTAGAGATTGTGACAGCGATTCAAGAATTATACCTTGAGCTGTAAACCAAGGGACCAACTCAGCAATAGGTGGGAGCTCCACCACTACACTAATTATACCTATCCAGACCCCTTAGATCTGAAAACATCGAAGGGTCAGGGCCTAGGGAGTGGGACCAATTGTAGCTGTAGGTTGTTATGGAGTATAACATTGGTTAACCTCCATGGATAGTCAAGCGAGTTTTGTTTTGTTGGCTAGTTGTTCAGTATTGCAGCCCCATAGGTGTCACGGCCAGTTGTGATACAGCCCAGGATCGAACCAGGGTCTGTAGTGACGCCTCTAGCACTGAGATGCAGTGCCTTAGACCGCTGCGCCACCCGGGAGCCCTACTACTTGTTTATTCATATCTTATTACACTCGTATAACACGGTAACACAAGTAATAAGGGTTTCATAAAGCTTGATAAATGCTTCATAAATGCCGTTTCATTTCATTTTTTATTTTTTTTACCCGAGGTACATCCACTCAATAACAATTCACACTGTTTTTGAGGGAGTTCAAGGGATCCATAAAAACAATAAAAAAACAGACACATTACATAATCAAACACGTTGCAGATTACATGCATACCAGTCCGATGGTATGATTTGCCTGGAGAGACATTTAAAATAATGAACCCTCTTTGCTTTGTGATCATTATATCCCTTGTGTATCCGAATAAGGAGTTTATATCGAAATATGTTGTGTGCATCTGTGCTACCCAGACGTATTACAGTTAAGCGCTAACTTATCTGTGGAGTAGTATCCCAACCTGTGGCACACATACACACACGGGGATGAATATGGTTTTGAAAATCAAATGCTTTTCTCATTTTTGTATGAGCCAACACCTCATGAAAGGACAAGATGTTATTTCTGTCTCCCCAACTACACAAACGACAGTCTGTCCCCGCTCACCGTGTACTGTTTACGATTAAGACGAAATGACTGACGCTGTTTGAATTGACCGTGATACTTCTATATTGACACCAGTAGCGGTGTGTGGGTAAAATCACAAGCCAATAAAAAAGCCACATTACAACCTATGTTGTGATATGTGCATTGTTTGCGCTATAACCCCCATTCGATCATATGCCACCATGATATACAATAAGGCTGAGACAACAAAAAGACAACGGTCACACAGTGGCGGAATAAATTCAACTACACATAGTAGGGTTTTTTTCCATCACAAAACCGGAGAGCAACATCTGTTCGGTGAAGTCCACAAAGCAAATATTGCGTTTAACAAACAGTTACAGTATATGACCTGCAGCGTGGTCAAGCAAGGTAATGTTTTCAACAGTTTACTAAACAACTACTGATTTAGAACCATGTAGTTACCGCAAGTCAGGACAAAGACAATAGGAGCACTGCCTTCGCTAATCCATCACCATTTCAACTTAAACTATTAAGGCACAAGGCGAGACCCAGATGCAGACACAGGAGGCAGATGGTTGGAGTCTTACAATGTTTATATCCAAAGGGGTAGGCAAGAGAATGGTCGTGGACAGGCAAAAAGGTCAAAACCAGATCAGAGTCCCGGAGGTACAGAGCGGCAGACAGGCTCGTGGTCAAGGCAGGCAGAATGGTCAGGCAAGCGGATTCAAAGTCCAGAAACAGGCAAGGGTCAAAACCAGGAGGACTAGAAAAAAGAGAATGCAAAAAGCAGGAGAACAGGGAAAAACGCTGGTTGACTTGGAAACATACAAGACGAACTGGCACAGAGAGACAGGAAACACAGGGATAAATACACTGGGGGAAATAAGTGACACCTGGAGGGGGTGGAGACAATCACAAGGACAGGTGAAACAGATCAGGGCGTGACATTAAACATTTAACCCATCATCAAATCAACAAGGCTGTATATGCTTAGTTTAATACCCTGAAAACAAACTTAAAGATACCAAAAACAATTTAGTCCAATCAATGTTGCTAAATATCATGTGGCTGTCCATGGTACTGATTTGTGTGTGTGTGTGAGTGTGTGTGTGCGTGCGTAAGTAAGTAAAATTGTAAAAAGTTCACTCACCTAGACTAGTTGAACGCCAATGCCATCCTCCTCTCTTTCATTCATGTTGGCAAAACGGTCTATGGCTCTGTCATACAGTACACTTTTAGTTTTTGTTTTCATAGGCTACCTAGCTAAAATGCTTGCTAGCCTAACTTCCTCACATGGGCTAAAATTAACCAGCTAAGTTAGCTAGTTAGTTAACGTGAACCTACTAGGCTACGTCTAGGTTATATATTGAACTTCAATCGTCTCAGACGAGTGGCACATCATATTAATTTATGGTTAGATCAGAATCACCATCATAATACTTTGCCTGTACAGAGAATTAAGTCAAAACCACAAGTCCAAATCCCAATTACCGTCCATGGTTTAGGAAAGGGACGATTTAACAAGCGAGCTACTGCAAGACATCAACACAAGCAGACCAGAAACAGACCCGTTTTTCTGAAAATTACGTTTTGCTTAGGAAGTGATTAGATTGGTCTGAAACCAAATTATTTTATTAATGGAGGGGAAATGCTTGCTAGCATCAATCAATCAAATGCTATGGCAGCAACATGTTATACTCTTTTGGTCCAGACAGCATCAGATACATTGGCTACACATACAGAGACAGAGGGGCGCTGTTTCCCTCGTGCGGATGATTTCTCTGGTGAGATTCAGCCACTTGCGAATTAATGGAAAATTATGAAAACACAGAGAGATGAACCTGAATATTTAAATGTTTTTAGAATATATATTGTTTTATTAGTGCCATTTTTGGGGAAGCCTGGCATCCCTGACTACACGCCACTGATTGACCCATAAATATGGAGTGTATGGATTAGAGTCCCCCTGGGTGGGTAGAAAGCTCTCTGTATTTAAGAGAAAGGATCAAAGAGAGAGGATTATGATAATATCCATGGAGACCCTCAGTTGGCCGTGTGTGTGTTCATGCTTTCGTGTGTGTGTCAGTGCCCGCACGAGCGTGTGTCTTCATTTGCTGTAGCTACGCTGAACGCAGATCATATTGATTGTGCTTGTTCAAAAAGCCCTGACTTGTGATGGAAACACAATGTGTCATTTGCATTTGACATTAAAGCGACCAGCGCTAGCGAGCCAACGTTGATTACAAAGGCGACGTGAAGAAACTTTGATGCATTTTGCATCTGGGTTGGACAGGAACACCAAAGTGGAGCGGCTGAGGAAGGTTAGCGCTCGCTCTTCAAACACTGCCGAGTCGTCCCTCTCCAATCACCTTTCCATGTGACAACTGTGAAGAGAGGGAGAGCGAGGGAGACAGAGAGGCAAAGAAAGAGGAAGAGAGAGGGAGGGACATGCAATAAGACCCTTTGAATACATGATCAATTTGGCAAGCAGAATTACACTGATTATGTTGGGGGACGTTGGTTGTGCAGAAAGAAAGAGAGAGTGTGCGTGTGTGTGCTTGTCTGTGTGTGAGTGAGTGGGAGATTGAGTGGGAGATTGAGTGAGTGAGTGAGTGAGTGAGTGAGTGAGTGAGTGAGTGAGGGAGGGAGGGAGGGAGGGAGGGAGGGAGGGAGGGAGGGAGGGAGGGAGGGAGGGAGTGACTGTGCTGCTTCTAGGCGTTCCATCATCCACTAAACTATTGCAGCCTCCCTCTCTTTTTCCCTCCTCCTCCTGGAGAGAGAGAGCAAGAGAGTCACACTTACAAGCCAGTGAGGAGACGACAAGAGGAGGATCTGCAAAGGGGGAGAGAGAGAAAACAAGGACTCGTTCTTGTTCGCCCAACTCTCTTCTCTCCTCTGCTGAGCATCACATAGGGGAGGCAGGACCAGAGGAGAGCATCTCTGGCTTATTTTTCTACTTTGTTTGTTCTGCATTGTTTTGGGGGGAGAAGACAGGAGAGGGGCTGATACCGTTGTAGTATCTCTCCAGTAGAGCTGTTAAAGAGGAGCAAGGATGCTTAACAACCTGACCGACACAGAGGAAGGGGACGGGGGACCCAACGGCCAGGGTGAGTGATTGAATCTGTCTCAAACACACACACAAGCACATGCACGCACACACACACACACACACACACACACACACACACACACACACACACACACACACACACACACACACACACACACACACACACACACACACACACACACACACATACACACACACACACAAACGCAAAAACACACGCTCACGTACACATACACATTTGTGCGGTGCATACACACACATCCAGAAGGTAGCGAACAAAAATACATTCGAGTGTGAGTGTGTCGCTGCGTCATGCATTTGTCTGCCTACTTGCTTGCCTGCTTGGGGTGATGCTTTTCCTCTTACTGCAAGGCTGCTGTGACAGGAATAGTAATGGGTTTCTCCCCATATACGACGGATGGGTGATTACAGCACACAGACATACACACAGAAATACACACACAGAGAGATACACACACTGCTCTGGTGCAGCGGTCCCCAAACTTCCCAACCACCTTGTCCACCACCACGGCACCTTAAACACTCAAACTGCATATGACGCCCAGTGCCCGGGCAAGCGTGGGCACACGCACACCGCCGCTCGCTAACACAGATGCCAACTTGTCGCTCACTGCTAATCTGCCTGCCATAGCTGTCAAAACGAGTTCCGTCTCCCAATCCTCCTCCTGTACCTCACATCAGTCACTTCCCATAGCATACAGTAGGCGCTGGGAAAAGAGGGCTTTCAATAAATACCTAAATTACCTGTTGTGTAGGATTACTTGTTTTATTAAATCGTCTGTTTTCACATGCTTGGATTGAACAGGGTTGGGTTCTTAGCTTGCCCTTTGCTCTCGCACGTACTTTTTTCTTTTCTGTGAACAAATCTCCCTTATTTCTGCCTGGGCTCCAACAGATGCGCTGGAGTGCCAGGTTTCATATGAGGAAACAGTCACAGTGCCGCTGCCGCTCGGGAGCTCGCACACCCGCGAGGGCTTCATGATAAAAAACATAGACTGTGGCAGCTCGAAACATGAATATTTAACTTCATGCGGGCATCTTTTGGGGAGAATTATGACAGGGCATGTGGGGATGGAGGGGGAGTGCGACCCGCTCAGACATGATCGGCGCTTCGCTCCTCGTCAAGGGCAAGTTGTTGAGTGCAAGATAAACCCGCATAACAACAGACCCGCTGCGTCAGGCTAATCTGACTGCTCGAGCGCTGTTGCGTGTGTGTGTGTGTGTGTGTGTGTGTGTGTGTGTGTGTGTGTGTGTGTGTGTGTGTGTGTGTGTGTGTGTGTGTGTGTGTGTGTGTGTGTGTGTGTGTGTGTGTGTGTGTGTGAGACCGTGTGTAGATGTGTATGTATGTGCTTGTGCATGCATCTAGCTGTTTAACTACAGTGTGTGGGCGTGTGTGTGTGTATGTATGAGCAAGTGTGTGTGTGTGTGTGTGTGTGTGTGTGTGTGTGTGTGTGTGTGTGTGTGTGTGTGTGTGTGTGTGAGACCGTGTGTTTGTGTGTGTGTGCACATTGCATCTGCCTGTTTAACTACAGTGTGTGTGTGTGTGTGTGTGTGTGTGTGTGTGTGTGTGTGTGTGTGTGTGTGTGTGTGTGTGTGTGTGTGTGTGTGTGTGTGTGTGTGTGTGCGTGTGTGTGTGCAGAAAAACATATGTGGTCATTGACTTTGTTACGTATGTGCCCATATATGGAATTCAGATTGTCTCAGCGGGCAAGCCGTTCCCTTTTATCCACGGAATGTGCACTTGGCTGTGTGGAGATACATAGGGGATATCTCCTGCTCTGTGATATACACTGAGTCCCCCCCCCCCCATTTTGACCTCAGAACAGCCTCAATTCGTCGGGGCATGGACTCTACAAGGTGTTCGAAAGCGTTCCACAGTGATGCTGGCCCATGTTGACTCTGATGCTTCCCACAGTTGTGTCAAGTTGAGTGGATGTCCAGTGGTGGACTATACACACGGGAAACTGCTGTGAAAACCCCAGCAGCGTTGCAGTTCATGACACAACCTGGTGCGCCTGGCACCTACTACCATACCCCGTTCAAAGACACTTTCATCTTTTGTCCCTCTGAATGGCATACATACACAATCCATGTCTCAATTGTCTCAAGGCTTAAAAATCCTTCTTTAACCTGTCTCTTCCCCTTCATCTACACTGATTGAAGTGGATTTAACAAGTGCCATCAATAAGGGATCATAGCTTTCACCTGGATTCACCTGGTTAGTCTATGTCATGGAAAGAGCAGGTGTTCTTAATGTTTTGTACACTCAGTGTATGTACCCCCACTGCAGCAGATAGAAAGGTCCACTGATCTCAGAATAGAGGCACACATTTACATTTAGCCAGAGGCTTCAAAATGCATCCTGTGCAGACAGGAGTCAGTGTGCAGCAAACCTGAATAACTCTGTGTAGTCAATACTATTACTTTGGAAGGCAGAGCGAGAGAGATTGTTTCAGCAGGAAACGTCACTGTGGTGCGGTCTGTGGTGCTGAAATCAGCCTCTGGTTGTATCTGGGTGCACTTGCTGCCGCTGTCCAAGGTGCTGATTTATATCCTTCATTACACGGCTGGGTTACAGGCAGCACTAGGCTATAGAGCTGCTTGCTACAGTACCAGGAGATGTATTTTCTGCATCTTGTAATCACTCAAGATGAAAGGCATTGGTCGGGAGAGAAGAAATATATATAATGCAATTTCTGCGTCGCTCATTTGCATATTTATGAGCTGTAATTTTGCTTCTGCCGCTATATTGTTAATTATTTGCAGTAATTTCAAAAAAATCAAGAATAGAATAAACAAGGGAGCCCCGCGAGTTTGTTTGCTCAGTTTCTTCCTGCGTCGAGAGACTTTGACTGTAAAGCCTTGTTTTTTTAAGGGCTAGAGGAATCTGTTTTTGTCTGTGGGAAAGGGGGGAAGGGGAGGGTTGGAGGATGTTGCTGCATCAAATGTAGCTGTCCACTCTCATCAAGTGAAGTGTGTAAGGTGCTGTGAACATGCCTGCTCTTGTTTCTGTGGTTTTTAGAGGACATCGAGAAGAGAACGTTTTCCTTCCCCTGATGCCTTTGTAAGGAGAACTGCTCACCCTTCAAGAAAGTACATTTTCACATCTATTTTCAGCCTGGCCATGAACTAGGGACATACATTAGCTATCTGGATAAAAAGCTAACACATTTAGGTCTGAGCTAATTCAGAAACGTTGATTACTGTGCATCATTAAATAAAACATTTGACTATATGAACACATTTTGATTGTATAATCTTATTGATGAACTCCATCATACTCTAAATGGACACTGTTCTACAGCTGCACCATCGAGAGCATCCTGACGGGTTGCATCACTGACTGGTATGGCAACTGCTCGGCCTTCGACCGCAAGGCACTACAGAGGGTAGTGCATATGGCCCAGTACATCACCGGGGCCAAGCTTCCGGCCATCCAGGACCTCTATACCATGCGGTGTCAGAGGAATGCCCTAATAATTGTCAAAGACTCCAGCCACCCTAGTCATAGACTGTTCTCTCTGCTACCGCACGGCAAGCAGTACCAGAGCTCCAAGTCTAGGTCCAAGAGGCTTCTAAACAGTTTCTACCCCAAAACCATAAGACTCCTGAACATCTAATCAAATGGCTACCCAGACTATTTTCATTGCCCCCCCCCCCCCCCCCCCCCCCCCCCCCCACACACACACTTTTATTCTGCTGCTACTCTCTGTTATTATATATGCATAGTCACTTTAATAACTCTACCTACATGTACATATTACCTCAATTACCTCAACTTACCTCAATTACCTCAACTAACCGGTGCCCCCACAAATTGACTCTGTACTGGTACCCCCTGTATCTAGCCTCTCTATTGTTGTTTTACTGCTGCTCTTTAATTATTTGTTACTTTTATTTCATACTTTTTGGGGGTATTTTTCTTAAAACTGAATTGTTGGTTAATGGCATGTGATTCTTTTTTTGTTTGATTTGATTTGTTTATTTTCCCTAGTTTGAGCATTGATTGTGTATTCCGCAGGGGAGACGGGATATGCAAATAAGGCCCTGAGATAGGGTTCTTGTTAGCATGCTAATGGTTCCAGTGCATATAGGATGTGTCCAAAATGGCTTCTCCCTCTACTTCAAAATAAAAATCCAACCAGCCAAATACTCCAAATGTACTACTTGTATTTTCAAAATCGTGTGTGTTTTAGACTATCTAATTGTATTGCACTATGGTGTGTGTCTGCTTCTTGCCCCACCTACAGCCCTAAGGCTAACACATTTTGTCTAGGTAATTTGGAGTGATGTCGCCAAATGGAGATTAGGTTTGTATGTTTGGTTCCAAGGGTGAAGACATACAGGTGTTGCGCTAATAAGTAGGTGATTTTGCACTAATACGTAGGTGTTTTTGCGCTTAGTAGTGGAAAGGAGGGAAGAAAAACAGATAGACAACTGTTGAAAAGCCCGGGGGCTTTCTGACAGAGGGGTTAACAACTCTCTCTCATCACTCAGGGTACCATTTGGGACGCAGCCTCTGACAATCCCCATCCATCCAGACTCTCAGCCTACCGCTGCAAACGGGCCCTTTAATGATCTTTTAGTTAGGGCTGACTGCATAATACTGCCAAAAGTCCCCCGAGCATTCTCCAATGGAGGGAGTTTTTTTTGTAGAAGGAACGTCATTATTCTCTGTCTGTTGACTAGTGGGAGACCTGCAACAGAAATGCGCAGTTAGAGATAGAGATTGCTAGCCGCGACAGAATCGCAGAAACTTGTTGTCGTGGCAAGGAGGCAGATGTACTGAACCTGTGTCTGGGTACTCACGCTCATGGTCTTTACTTAGGGCCAGCTCTAGCTTTTTTTTATATGGGACGAAGAGAAAATATTGCAATTTTCTAACAAATTTCTTGCAATTCTACTCATTTTGCCATTGGGCAGAGAGACATATTTGCAGTTTTAAAGCAAGTTTTCTGTAATTCTACCCATTTTGCCATGAGGTGGAAATACAGCTTTGCAGTTTTAAAGCTAATTGCCTGCAATTCTGCACATTTCGCCATGTTAATGATATCTGAGTGAGAGTGACTAACAAAGTAAATGGGTGCCTCTTGGAGGTCAGGGCCCCTGTGCACATGCCCTGCGTGCCTGGTTGGTATTCAGCCACGATTACTACATGTTTAGATAGCTGGCTAGACTAACTTACTAATCTAAAAATTGTTAGCTGACATGGCTAATTGAGTGACTATTAGTGACTGACGAAATAAGAGATAAATTGCTGATGCACAACCAAATTTCAAAGTTGCACCTTGTGTAGTCTTCTATTCTAACTCTCAACAGTAAGTTGAGACCCCCCACCGAGTTCCTAAAAAATAAAAAGCACTTATGTCGCTTATACATGGAGCCGGCCCTGACTATTATACACAAACAAATGCATGTTCACGCAGACAAATGTGTATACAGTGCAACACACACACACCCGCACACACAGTCACCTGAGCCGCGCTCCACATTCAGCGGATGCGATTAGGTGCATCGCGGGTCAGCACTTCGACGGTGATGTCACCTCTGTCTCTGTTATCATTAGTACCACAAAGGGAAAGCCCCAACGGTGCACATAATTACCCGAGAATCATTACTAATTTATCAAAGTCTCAATTTCAGAAATACAATACAATGGCTCATAAATCATACAAGAGCACATAGGGCATAATTACATGTTGCGTAATTAATCTGAACAAAGGTAATAATGAAATATGGAAACAATCACAGGTTTATAAAGATGGGGCAGATGAAGGCTAATTTTGGCTAATTATGCTAACCCACACCAGTTGAAATCCAGATAGGAAGGGGTGTTATTCACAGATCGGTTTCCCAATTAAAACTCTAAATGCAGGAGTGTGTAATTAGTGACGATGGGGCGGCTCTCTGAAAAGGCTGTTGACTCATGCAGCACTAATTAACATATCCAACGTAACCAGTCGGACCACACACACGGACACACACACATGTGCACACACACATTTGGACACACCTACTCATTCAAGGGTTTTTCTTTATTTTTACTATTTTCTACATTGTAGAATAATAGTGAAGACATCAAAACTACTAAATAACACATATGGAATCATGTATTAACCAAAAAAGTGTTAAATATTTGAGATTCTTCAAAGTAGCCACCCTTTGCCTTGATGACAGTTTTGCACACTCTTGGCATTCTCTCAACCAGCTTCACCTTGAATGCTTTTCCAACAGTCTTAAAGGAGTTCCCACATATGCTGAGCACTTGTTGGCTACTTTTTCTTCACTCTGCGGTCCAACTCATCTCAAACCATAATCTCAATTGGGTTGAGGTCGGTTGATTGTGGAGGCCAGGTCATCTGATACAGCTCTCCATTACTATCCTTCTTGGTCAAATAGCCCTTACACAGCCTGGAGGTATGTTGGGTCATTGTCTTGTTGAAAAACAAATGATAGTCCCACTTAGCGCAAACCAGATGGGATCGTGTATCGCTGCAGAATGCCGTGGTACCCATGCTGGTTAAGTGTGCCTTGAATTCTAAAGAAATCACCAACAGTGTCACCAGCAAAGCACCCCCACACCATCACACCTCTTCCTCCATGCTTCACGGTGGGAACTACACATGCAGAGAACATCTGTTTATCTACTCTGCGTCTCACGAGGACACGGCAGTTGGAACCAAAAATCTAACATTTGGACTCATCATACCAAAGGACAGATTTCCACCGGTCTAACCTCCATTTCTCGTGTTTCTTGGCACAAGCAAGTCTCTTCTTCTTATAGTTGTTCTTTAGTAGTGGTTTCTTTGCAGCAATTTGACCAAGAAGGCCTGATTTTACGCAGTCTGCTCGGAACAGTAGATGTTGAGATGTGTCTGTTACTTGAACTCTGTGAAGCATTTATTTGGGCTGCAATTGCTGAGGCTGGTAACTCTAACGAAGTTATCCTCTGCAGCAGAGGTAACTCTCGGTCTTCCTTTCTTGTGGCGGTCCTCATGAGAGCCAGTTTCATCATAGTGTTTGATGGTTTTTGCGACTGCGCTTGAAGAAACTTTCAAAGATCTTGAAATTTTCCTGATTGACTGACCTTCGTGTATTAAAGTAATGATGGACTGCCGTTTCTCTTTGCTTATTTGAGCTGTTCTTGCCATTATATGGACTTGATATAATAGGGTCTACCTTCTGTAGGTAGACCCAAATAGGACCCAAACCTTCTGTAGGTAGACCCAAATAGGGTCTACCTTCTGTATAGCACCCCTACCTTATCACAACACAACTGATTGGCTCAAAAGCATTAAGAAGGAAACAGATTCCACAAATCAACTTTTAACAAGGCACACCTGTTA